>NW_006159776.1:2207022-2259305 GCF_000334495.1 Tupaia belangeri chinensis | reverse complement strand
GAGGAAAGAATGGGAAAATATATTCAACGTGTTAAGGGAAAAGCAATTTCAACCGAGAATACTGCACCCAGCAAGATTATCGTTCATTTGGGAAGAAAAGACACAAACATTCCCAGATAAACAAAACCTGAAAGAATTTACCAGCACCAGACCAGATCTCCAAGAATTTCTTAAGGGAATGCTATGTCAGTAAAATTAAATATAGACACACAGAAATAAGAGTTCAAAAACTAAGAAAATGGACAACTTAATTGTAGGGACAATGTATGGAGATGAAAATTATATCCCAGAATTCAATCTGGAAGATCGAACCTCAACAGAAGAAAGGATAACTACATGAGACTGAACTGATGAAACAACATTCTGTGACTTGACTAAAATATTGTTGCTTTTCTTCTAAGCTTTGTTGTCCAGTTTTAAAGGATTTTTGTCCTGTCTTGAGCTGTCGATAAGTTCATGTACCTACTATTTGAACAGAATACTAACCTGTTTCTTGGCTTTAAGTTTCAAGGAAGTATCATTACCAGTTCAATTCTGCTTTTCTTGAAATTACCAGCTGAACTTGCTATTGAAAGTAGTTAGATTATTTATGATATTGTATGATCAACAAAATGTTGGGGAAAAAGGAATGGAAGACAACTGTATATAGCAGAGATAGTGTAATAAGAGGGTGAGAAAGGGCAGAGTGTCAAACATGGGGTAAAAAACATATATATACATATACTTATATATGAGAGTAGAAATGGAATATTATTGATGATAACATGCATGATTAAACTACTATGCAGTTTATTCTAGATGGGAAACCACATTTAATATGTTGTGGTGATGCTCAGGGAATGAATGTTAAGTAATTAAAAAAAAAGTTGCAGGAGAAAAAAGAAAACAGTAAAACTGTTCATATCAAAATAAAAAAAAATGCATATTTGATGACTGCAGTAAGCTATATAGCCCCAGCTAGGTACTACTTTAGAGTATGTTCATTCTACTCACTGAGGTTTATGCCTAAATTCAGCCTTGGATTCATGCATAGGTATATATCAGCTGTGCTAGCTATTGGATATATTTAGACTAATTAAATTCATTAGCAAATCAATTAAATGGGGGGAAAGGCATAGAAAGCAACCATGGATACCAGAGACAATGTGGAAGGAGGGTGGGACATGGCAGAAGGTAACAGATAGGGATCGCAAAACAAAGTATACAAGACATAAGAATTGGAAAATTATTTGCTGATAACATGTATATTGATGTGCTTGATTGAGCCAATATACAGTGTATTTTGGATGGAAAATTCATTGGTATGCTGCAATGATGTATAGTGAATTAGTGTAAAAAATAAATAAATTTAAAGAGAAAAAAAATCATACAATGGATATAATAGATGTTTATCATCTTTAAAATTACATTCTAGGTTAATGTTTTGTAGTGCTTTATACGTTACTTTCATGATTTTGTATGAGTCTTGTGAAAGCCTTGAGGGTGCTATTATCCCTGTTTTTCAGAGGAGGAAACAGAAGCTGAACACATTCTTCAGTCTTGCCACTCTCACCTCCTTTGGCCAACCATGTTGTTTAAGCCTTCTCTTCCTTGACATGTTAAAGACACGGTGTGTCCTAGACACTTCCATAATTCTTTATTTTCTTCCACACATTACATGTACATAATATATAACCAATCAAGAAAATTCATAGATATACTTAAAGGTAGACAAATGGCGAGTGCAAATTACTTTTTACTTTTTATTTTAATGAACCTGTTGTGTTATACATTTTCTGTGGTGTAGGAATACAGTCAGAAACTCAAAGCCTTTCATTTCTTGGTGAACGCCTATGTATTTTTATAACTTTCTTGTACACAGGATATATTTTTAATGTTTCAGTAAACATGTATTGATTAGCTCTGCCAAGTCTTCCTTATGAAATATTTGAGTGCATGTCAGTGAGTGTGTGTGTGTGTGTGTGTGTGTGTGTGGGTTTGAGTCTGTACTAGGTGAGTGTTAAGGAATCAGAGAACCGAAAGAGATGAATAAGTAAGTTGTGGTCTCTCTTCTGCAGAAGTTCATATTTAGTGAGACTCTCATATGTAATTAAGCAAAATAGTTTTATTAAAAAAAAAAACTGAGAGAAGAGTAGACCTTGTTCTATCACTAGCAATTCATTTCTTTTAAAAAATTAATTTGTTTATTTCATGAGAGATAAAGAGAGATACCCAACAGGGTCTTCATGCAGCTGTCCGCCCCTGGTCTCAGCCAGCTAGAATCGTGGACACACATGCGTGCACCCAACACGTATACAAAGACCTCAGGATGAGAACCTGGGACCTTCCAAGGTTTAGTCTGGTTGGAAAGCAGGAATTTATACATAATCTCTCTAGCCCTGTCTCTCTCTCTTTTTCACACACACACACACACACACGCTCATACTCACACTCACCAACTGTCATTCTCAGACAGATCTATCTTTATTTATTTTCATCTCTAAGGTGATTTAAGGTCATTTCATTACCTTTATTTTCTGTAGTTTTAGATCCAGTTGAGTATTTCTTAAAAAAGAAATGCTAAATTTTGAAAACCAAAAATCTTTCTTTCTGGGGACCCATTCTCTAATCGAATATCTTTTTTTTTATTATTTAAGTACTTCTTTTATTTTTCTTTTATTTTTTAATTAAAAATGTTTTAAACTTTATTTATTTTTATTTGTTTATTTTTTTATTGCCAGATAGCACACATGCTTTTCATGGAGCGAGAGCACCTCCCAGCAGGATATGGTCACACTCCAATCCTATTTCTCCATCCTGTAAGAATTTGGGGACACATATGCACATTCCCCATGCATTTTTTTCAAGCCACTGGAGCTGGGACTCAAACTGTAGTTGGCCATGCTGGATCCGGCTCTGTGGGCCAGCCCACAGCTACTATTACTAAAGTCATCTTGCCACATATTCATGGAAGAAAGACTCTACTTTCATTTGCTTGATGCCAAGAGCTGTTACTTTTATTAATCTGAATCAAAATCACTCTGCCCAGGAGATGGCCCTGTATCTTAATGGGTTCCTCTCTGTTCCCCAGACATGCCCCCTTTTCTTTTCACTGTGAGGCAGGAGGGCTTTACTTTTCATTTTGTGTATACCTTCTGAATCACCCTCAAGGGAACTAGACCTCTTTTGATGTTGCACTCAGCACTGAGTAAATCCTCGAATCATGAGTCCATGGCTTGGATTCCAAGACATCTGCCAAGCCTCTTCTTAGAACAAACAAAGTTCCACATCCTAGGGCCTCAGTTCACAACTCAGGAGCCTAGAAAAAGTCTCTGTAGGCTCTACAGTTACATGTTGATTGGTTGGTCCAAATGTGACCCCTATATTTGGAGTCAGAAGAAAATTTGAGCTCTATTATGAGAACGTGCTCTTTTTCGAGCAGATAGGATTGCTGTATTACTTGTGTTAACCATGTCCTCATCTCCCCATGGGGTCAGCTCCAAGAGAGAATCTCTTAATGAGATCTTAAAGGATTTTTATTATTATTTTAATGCAACTGAAAAGTTGAAGGGAAGGTATTAATAACTATAGATTTAAGACAATGTTGGACCTTTGAGATTTACCTCTCTACTATCATGATTTTGAAATTCAAATCAATACCCTCTGCCAAAAATGATCTTTTCTCAACTCAAATATATAGATATAAAGAGAATCTCCAAACAACCTGAGGTGGTGCCATTCAGTAGGTCAAGTGTTTGGATTCAATACACAATTTGACCTCAGATTTTTCCTTCAGATTTTCTACTATAAATGCCAAATAACTTTCAAGATTAGGCTCATTGAGGCAGGGTAAGATAGTAGCATGGGCATGGCAAGGCTCACTGAGGCAGGGTAAGATAGTAACATGGGCACGACACTCACTAGAAAAACCTGAAAAATCTAGAAATTTTATATACTCAGGCAAAATAAAAATAATATGCTACTTTAAAAAAAGAATGATTTAATTTTATTTATTGTTATTTGAGAATTTGCTATAGTGCACATGCTCTGATGAGAGAGAGAGAGAGAGCGGGAGAGAGAGAGAGGGAGAAAGTGAGAAAACAATCTGTCAGGTGTGGAACTCGAACTGTAGTTGGCTATGTGGGAGTTCAGTGCCTTAACCACCATGTCACTTGCTTGCCCAATAATTTGCTACTTTAATACATTTTGTTATGACATTAGTCTGGTGTGGTAGGTTTTCTTATAACAAGGAGTATAGTTGTTATTTTGATAAAACTTGTGATGGATTTGACTTTCATGACAATCATTCGATTGATACCTATCTTAATTTAGACTAATCTCCATGAGGGCAAATATTGTTCAATTGAACTTCATGACAAAAGAACAAAACAACTAACTGAAGAACCCACACCAATAGAGAACACCCTCCATCTCCCCATGGAACTAATGACACCCATACAATGCAAATGATTCTTCTGCAAAGGTCTGCCTCCTTATTATTTAGCAGGAACACAATGCCCCCTCAGTTCCCTTTTCCATGTCTCCACCCCAATCTCATGCATTATTACAAAGGCAGAAGGGTAAGATGGAGAGTTCTTTTCCTTAGTGGTTTGATACTCAGAAATTTCCTTGTCTTTCTGAGACTCTGTTGTCTCATAACTCAAACAATAATACCTACAGCACAAGTTGTGAGAATTGAAAGAATGCAAAATTCATAATCTTGTGCTCAGCACAGGGTGGGCCCCATTACTTAATTTTAGGTTCCCTTGCTGCCTCCTGCAATTCTTCTACTTGTTTTCCCAGAGCCCCTTCATGGCATCTCACACTACACCTCTGAATGGCCACTCTTCTCTGACAGTGACTACAACTATTATGGAGGTGGTAGGAAGGAATTTCTCCCATCCAGAAATTCTCAACTGGGCAGTCTGGATGAACTTCTACTTGCAGAGAGTCTCAGTCTCCTGTTATTCCACACATAAAACAGAATGTGGAAGGTGAAGAGTTAAGAAATCAGTAAACACGCCCATAAAAGGAGATACAATGGACATATAACCTCCTCAAGGAGAAGTTGAACTACTGTGTTCATTGAATCTATTATGGAAGCACAGATTATTCACTGATCTCTCTACACTCAGTTATTTCTTCTCAACACCTTCTCCACGCCTTAGCCAATATTATTTTATCTGATGGTGACATCTTTTCCCTCTTCCAGCCAAATCCAGCTCAGTAGATTCACATTGTGCTTGGTATGAAGATAGAAAGTTTTAATGTGGTTTCCTAAGACTTGGTGTAGGGTAATTCCATGCTACCAACTGCCTCAGAATTCCCTTTATATGGGAAGTTCTCTCTGGTTAATATCAATCAGATCTGAACCTGAACATTCCTCATTCAGAAACTTTTCACAGGTCACTTAGATCTGTTCAGGTCTCAACAGACCCTATAGCTTTCCTTCATAACATTCATAATTATTGAAATTTTACTGGTGTAATCATTCGATTGATACCTATCTTTATTTAGACTAATCTCATGAGGGCAAGTATTGTTTAATTTTTTTCACCTCATTTTTGTCTCAGTGCCTAGCTTGGTGCTTCATATGTAGTAGATGCTCAATAAATAAATTGCTGAATGAACTTTCTTTGCTAACTAATGGATATTTGTGACTATTTAAAATAAAAATTAAATAAAATAGAAGCCAGCAGGTGGTGCGGTGGTTGTGGTGCTGGACTTCCATGTGGCCAATTTGGCAATTTGAGTACTGGACCTGGTGATTTGCTTTCCTATTTTCCTTCCCTCTCTCTCTGGTGATCACATGTGCTCTATAGCAAATTAAAAAATAATAATAATAAATAAAATAAAAAATAATTAAAAAAATTAAGTAACGTAAAAATTCAGGTCCTCATTCCCACAAGCAACTTTCATGTACTGGATATTTCAGTATATTTTATGTACAGGATAGTCACATGTGGCTACTTTAATATAAGGGGTCTCCAAAAAGATTATAAAAATACATATTATGAAAAACTACACATGAATTCCCTTTTTTGCACTCAAATAAACTTGGGCTTCATATTGGACAGTCTAGTTATAGGACATTTTCATCATCACCTAAAGCTCTACTGAGTAGAAAGACTCTAGGTATTTGTGTGCTGTTTATGCCCAATACAGTCAATGGTTTGATGTCCTTAAAAAATTCTCAAGAGATGCTGACCAGTTTGACCTGAAGACCCTTAGGGAATCTGCTCTATAATAAAAACTGAAAATGAAGAAACAGAGAATTTTTAATGGATTTTTCACCTGTTCAACAACTAATGAGCGCCTACTATATATGACACTAACTACATGTAAAGAGACAGTCTTCCTGAGTTGTTCTTTTTTAATTTCAAAGGGCATGTGCACTCATCAGAGAAAGAAAGAGAGAGAAAATAAGGAAAAAAGCACCCTCAATGGGTCTTTCTCTTCCATTTCTCCATCCTGTTGGGATTTGGGGCATACAAGCACACTCACCTGGCATGTTTTCTAAGCCGTCAGGTCCTAGACTCAAACCATGGTCAAGTATGTGGGATCCATCTTGCTTAACCAGTAGGCTACAGCTTTTCTTCCTTAAATACTCAATTTCCTTTTTAGAGAGGCAATATAACTTGATGTTAGAGAATATAAACTTTGAAGTCAGGCACATTTGTGTTCAAATTATGACTATAATTAGTGTGATGTGCCTCTGGGAAAGACATTGAACTTCTCTAAGTTTCAATTTCCTCCTATGACAATAGGGATAAAAATAGAATTTACCTGATAGAACTAAATGAGATAAATGTAAGACATTTTTATTTATAGCAACCTTACTCTAATTCTTTATTTTTCTGTTTGGAATTGATGTTAGCATTCTGTACTTTGTTGTATCTTTTCTCTACAAATTCTAATCAAATATACTGACATTTTCTCTTTTGAAGTAAGTGAAGTTACCTGGTTCCTGTGTTTCTATTAAGTTCTAGCTGATAACATGAAGATGGACTTGCTGAAGGCTCTGAGAGTATTCTTTGCCACTAACTCCTTTTCTTCAACTTTCTCATATGTGAGGTGAAATCAAAGCGATTGAGAGTGTCCAGAAGGGTGTAGGAGTTCTGCTTGGCTCTTAGCTGGAAGTGAGGAGGATCTAATTACACACTCATTTTGGATTCTGGGAAAATCCAGGAATACACAGAGCGTTACTTTTTCATCAGGTCTCTGAGGACTTCTGGGTAAGATGGTGAGCTGCCTTTAGGTTGCCACTCAACTACAATTTATGTCAAAATGACATTCTCACTTAGCTTTTGAACTTTATTAGACCTCCCATGGCTCTCTTCAAGGAACTGTAGACTGAGGAATGAGGAAGACATGGGTTCCATCTTTAAGGATGCCATGGTCCAGTTAGATGGGAGAGTGATTAGAAAATTCTTCCTGGAAGATCTTTTATCAGCTCCAGCAAGGTTAAAGAGTATGAAATAGGCAGAGGAGGAGAGGAACGCTGTTTTAGGAGCAAGAGCATCATGCATACATGCATGAAGGTGAGTGAAAGAAAGGAAGCAGGGAGAGAGAGAGTGTTGGAGGGGGGAATTAGGTAGATGGTGGTGAAAGATGTGGTTCTATAGGCAGAAAAAGGCCAGATTATGGAAGGCTTTTTAAGCCCAGTAAAGGAAGTTGGACTGAGACCCATAGAAAGCCAAAGAAGGATTTTAGCAATGATTGACACAGTCAGATAAGCATTCAGAAAGATCACTCTTATGTACACAAAATCAAATGGAATTGAACAAGAAACAAGGCAGGAAAACTGATGGGAGGCTGCTAGAGTGATCTGGGTAAAAAAGGATGTTTGCTTGAGCCAAAATGACAACAGGAACTGGACACAGAATTAAGAGATATTAGCAGGTAGGATGGATGTGTTTTTATTAACCAATTGCATCAAGTTGGTGAGGGAGATGGAAGAACCAATAATTACCCCCCCACACCCCGTTTCTGGCTTAGGCAAAATGTGCTGATAGAGAACATCAGTGAGGAATTGAGAAGGAGGAGAAAAGAGGGTGAGTTAAGCTTTAGACTTGAGCTGGGAGGAAAACAGAGGTTAGGACTCTGTACGGTGAGCAGAAGTGTCTGAGCAGCAGCCAGAGACGTGCATCCCACAGATACTATTACTCATTTGGAGATTAGAAAGGAGAGGACTACCCTTAGCATAGTGGTGGCTGAAACCATGGGAAGGCTGAAATGAATTCATCTGATAAAATGAAGTTCCAAGCAGCTGAATGAATAAAGAAAGAAAGGATGGAAGTTACCTGGGGAGGAAGCAGAGAAAAGAGGAACAGGGCTTGGAATGGGAATGTTTTCTTTCTCAATAATCATAGATATCTCTTAGCGAGGAGGAATCACTCTGGTTACAGCCGGCTGAAGAAGGGAAAAACACTTTGGGAAACTGCAGACAATATGCAGCTCAACTCTTTAAAAATTGGCAGATTTTGAAAAATTTTAGTATAGTTCTATTTTCCAATGAATTTATGAAATTTATTTTTAATAAGCTATTTCCAAGGGGCGGGGGAAGGCTATTTTAGTATCAAATGAGACTAACTATTCAAAATGCAATTTTTGCTGAGCTGTAGCATGTAAAGTCTCAGTAATTATATAATTTGATGGTCAAATAACTAAAACTCATAAAACAAACAAAACAGGACACGTGGGTTTCCTGCCTTGGTATTGACATGGATACGAACACTGCCACAAAAAGTGAAAGTAGCATCCTTTGGAGTGCTGACCTACTTCACAGCTGGCCCGTTCTTCTCATATTTGGAGAACCTTAATCTTAATCTATTTGCTGTCTTTTGAACAGTTCTGCTGAAATGCTCAGCAGCAGTACAAAATTTTAGTGTATCATGTGATCCATTTCTTGGCTTTATATCTGTAAATCAAGACTTGTAGGTATATAGTTATGTATCTCTGCTCACCCTACATAATCCTACTCTCTATTTTCATTCTGCCTCCCAAATACGAGGCTGGTGTCAGAATGGATAGAGGAATAGCAGGGAAATTCTCTCATCAGCTCTGTTCCAACAACACCACAGAGCTTATTGCAATTTCTACCTTTGCTACAAGCTGAGCTACTCTTCGCATGAATAGGACTTAAGTGCATGCCAGGATTCTAAATTATGCAATAGAGACCATCACTGTGTCTCAGAGAGGAGAATTCAGCCTTAAATGATGGGGCCAGAAGTCATACTTGGAGTTACCAATTGTTCTGTCTTTCAGCCTTGAAAGAGCTTGCAGCTTTTCTAAGGAGCTGTTTCCAAGATCAAATTATACTAGTATTTTTTTTTTTTTTTAAACTTAAGAATGTCCTTTGGTGACTCAAAAGCACATGAAAAGCAAGAAAAAAAATAGTAAGGAGCCTGCAATGGGTTTCCCATGCTTGTTTTCTGATGCCATGAATGTAATGCATGAATGTAATGCATGTCCTGTGTGCACAGGAGCTCTAATTTTTTTTGCAATTTTTAGGGACTCAGACAAAGGAACTAGGCTGTGCCTGTCCTGTAAATTCAGGTGCTCAGAGTTCTGCCCATATAAAGGTTTGAGGATTTTCATTAGAGGCATTAGTCTCTCAACAATTAAGGACTCAGTAATTCAACGAAGCAGCTGATGGCCAGTTCCCAGGTTGTGCCTGGTCTTGACCAAACAATGAGAATAAAAAAATTTATATCTTAGTGTGGCAGGGGGTGAGGAAGGATCTGTGGTTAAAAGAAGAAAGTTGAGCCTGGTGGATAAGGCAGCTAGGTCTTATAGGGCTGACCTGTGATTTGAATCCCGGATACATTGGCTTGAGAAATATACTGGGTGTGTGTGCATGCTTGCTCAAAATCCCAAAAGGAGAAGATGGAGAAGAGATTGCAGTGTGACCATTTTCCATGGGGGATGCTTTCCTCTCACTCTCTCAGTTGCTCTCTGAAAAATGCAAGTGACCTCTAGGAAAAAAAAAAAAGAGAGAGAAAGAAAGAAGAAGAAAGAAAGAAGAAAGAAAAAAATGTCAAGGTGCACCTCTTGGTCCAGAAGTGACAGCAATGAAGATAAGTTACTGTTTATATATAGATAATATAGTATAATATATATTATATAGCTAAATTTTAGTTTTAAATATATTATATATGTACATGTAAAATAGTATAATATATTATATATTATAATTATATATAATTATATTATTTTAATATGTATTATATATATATTCACACACACACACACACACACATATATATATATATATATATAGAACAGACTCTGTGTAGTGCTTTGTAACCTAATGATGCAACTATTATATTATTCTCCTTATTTTACATTTAGTGAAGATGGAGCACAGGGAGATCATATCCCTTGCTCAAATTCGCACATCTAATCAGTGGAAAAGAAGAAGCTTGAGCTAGCTCAATCTGACTCCAATCCTGTGTCCCTACTCTCCGTGCTATACTAGAAAAGAGGGAAATAATGTGAAACAAAGTGTGATTCCATGCCTTTTAAATGGCCTACACTCCAGAATGCTCAGAGGGTTCCAGGATGCCACTCCTAGGGTGGCCTGCATGAACTGCAGACACTATTATGGAGCCAAAAGGTTCTACTTCATTCGGGCTCAAGAGAACTGAGCACCTAGGTTGCTCTGTAGGCTGAAACTTGAGTGGGTCATGCACTGGGGGAACACTCTCCTCCCTCATGTGCAGCCCTCTCCTTGCTACAGTGTGGCAATGGTAAAGGACAGGGTGGTGGCCAAAATTGTGCCAGCACAGACAATATTGTATGGTATAGTGTGACTATTCAGTGTGATTCTGGTTTCCCTCCAGAGGGAAGAAGTCACCACTGGGGACCAGAAATTGAATTGTGACTGTTCCTCAATCAGTGCAGATTCCTAAATAGGAGTTAAGAACTTCCGTGGGCGGGAACAGCAGAGCTGAATGAGATTCTTCCCTCTGGCTTGGTGCAGATTCTCCAGATCAGCATTGGAATCCTTCAAATGTACCAGTCTGTTCCTACCTCACAGCTTTGTTGCAACTCTGCCCAGAACTTCACCTAAAGGGGTCTTTCTTGGCCTCTGGGTTTTCGTTTTGATGTCATCTCTTTTAGGGAGGCACTCTCAAATCAAAGCAGCAGCCTTTCTCCCATGCCCATGCCATAATCACTGCCAGCCACATTACCCTGCTTTATATTCCCACAGGATTTTAATTATCCCATTAACTGGTTTATATACATTTGGCATCTTTCCGTTTTCATTGGTATATAGGTTCTATTGATTCAGAGATCTTATTTGTTGGGCTTGGTGGAGTACCCCAGCACCTCGAACAGTGCCTCCTTTAGGAAGTACTCAGCAAATGTTTCTTGAATGGGTGGCTGGATGAATCAATGAATGGAATATGTCTGGTTGATATCATAATTGTGATCTTATTGTGTTGCTGAGCCCTCAACAGCTGGAGGAAATGTGCATTCCTAGATGTCTAAGTTTCAGACTCTACTCAGAAACTGATTGAGAGGAAAGAAAAAATAATGACCGGTCACTGCACATGCTAAATCATGTAACTACCACAGGTGAGGAAATGGAAGTGTGGGCTTCATAGCTAGTGAGTGTAGAGAGAAGTATATGCTCATATCTCTGACTCTCTCTCTATATATATATTTGGTGCAAATGGAAGGCTAGGGAGGGTGGCCAAGTATAGTTCTAAGTGTTTCATTATTGTACCTATTTTATAAATTGGGCACAGACAGGTTTGATAATTTGCACAGTCACTTAGCTAAAAAAGTAGATGGCTAGCTTCAAAGTACATGCTCCCAGTCACTGAAACACAAAGCTGTCCTCTAGAAAAAATGATGAAGAAAGTCTTTAGAGGAGGCAGCAGTGAACCTGTGATTATCTGGATGTGTGGGGATCATGGGAAGGGCCTTCCACACTAAGGATAGCTGCCTGAGCTAAGGCCTGCTATGTTCTTTCGTTCTGTCTCTGACATTCTTACTGATCTGCCTGAAATCCATATATTCTTGGAAATGTTATTGCCTCTGATTTCTGGGTAAATGACGTAGCAGAGACTAGAGGAAATAGGATTCATGCAGGCCATTTCTTCTTGTTGAGACATTTTATTTTTGCTGACTGTGAGACAGACTCCTAAGGTTGCAAGTGCTTGTCATTTGACATATGCATGTCCAGGTGGTCCTGTCTGGAGGGTCTGCCCTATGAAGGCTGGGGACAGTACCTACTCGGGCGCTGGTTATAGACACTTATTTGCATCTCATCTGTAACAATTAAATAGCCTCACAGCAGCCTCTGGTTACCAACGGGCTCACACCCCATTGCCATGTAATCACATCTAATCCCATTGAGCTCTGCTCAAAATAGCCATAATTGGTGGTTTTATCCAAATCAATAAAGACAGCTTCTACATATTGATTATCATCCAAGGTATAAAATCATCATCAGTTACCTGGAAAAGAGAAGCAGGCTGCCAAGGGAAAAGGTCAGCTATTCCATCTGAACAGGGGAGGAAAGAGGAGGCGGAACCAGTAAGTTTTAAGGTAATAGTATCAAATTACCTGACAATGCACACAGTATATTCTTGTAATTTGCAACAACAGAGAGCCCAGAAATAGGTCAATCATTTAAGTGAGTCTTCAAGTCTTCCCTTTGCGATACACTGAGCTAGCTTGCATTAGTGGTCTTAAAGGGGCTGAAGCCAACCAAGATGGAGAGAGAGACACAGGGCTCCTTCTCTCTGCATTTTACAACCTAGCAATGGTAATTCCAGACCCAGAGATAGTTAAACCAGATTTACTTTAACCAGTTAATGATCGACAGAAATTCTTAGCCACTGTCATGGAAGGGACACAAGGGAGGAGTGAATAGACCATTCCATTTCGGAGCCCAGGCCTTGCAGAGTGGAAGAATTTATAGCCCAAATGAATTGAGAGGCATTGTCTGCAATAGCAATGGAACCAGAAGCCTGTCCAATTTGAAAGTTTACATTTATAACCACAGAATTTAAACAAACCGATTCCATTATTTATCATAAGATGAAACTATTTTATCCTTTCTAGCAAATATTCAAACAAAAATTACATAAACTAACTGAGTATCATGAATAAAAAACACAATAAAGAGAAAATAATCCACTCACAATGTTGCTACTCCCGCACGTTAGAACTGGTCTTGGGCTATTCATGAGCTCAGGTTCCTCTTCTATTCAATGGGGATGGCAGCCGTGACAAATGTGCCACATGGGTTTTTATTTTTATTAAGAATTATTATTTAAAAAATTTAACTTAATTTATTTATTTACTTATTTTAATTTGGCCAGAGAGACAGAGTGAAAGAGAAAGTGAAAGTGAGATCACAAGCCGCCGAGCGCTTGAACCGGGTCAGCCATGTGGTAGTCCAGCACCCTTACCCACTATGCCATATACCAGCCCCACCACATGGGGTTTTTAATGACTAATTTCTGTATATATGTGTATGTGTGTGTAATATACACATATTTGTTTATATACACACCTATCTATAGGCATATTTAAAAAGTTCATGGAAAAACTGAATTGAAGTTCAAGTTTATTTTGATGCAAAATTTCTTTTGAAATCCATGCATAGTTTTATCATAATACACATTTCCATGATACTCTTAAAAAGAATTATTTACTGGATCATGTTTATCATTATTGATATTTTTAAATTTGCTATTGGGTACACACTGTCACTAGAGAGAGAGAGGGAGGGAAAGTGAGGACAAGCTGCCAGTCTGCAACTTGAACCATGTTTGGCCATGTGGGAATCCAGCATCTTAACCACCATGCCACCTGCTGGCACCTTCCATGAAATTTTTGAAGATCCCTCATATGTGTGTGTATATGTAAACATATACCTGCACACATACACATATATTCACATGAACTCAAAAGGTAACTACAGAATTTGACTTTTTTTTTTCTAAGTTTTTGCCATAGGGAATGTGTGCTTGCTAGAGGGAGATGAGAGAGAGAGACAGGGAAAATGAGAAATCACCTACCAGGGCAGCTGGCCATGCTGCAATCCCTTCGCCTCCATTCTTTTCCTGGGTTTGGGCATGCATACATGCACATTTAGTGTGTTTCAAGTTACTAGGTCAGGGACTTGACAGTGGTCGGCCATGTGGGAGTCAAGTACCCCAACCACTTACTGGACCCCAGAATTTGACTTTTACACCATAGGAGAGTTCTCTTAAAGTCTTTGTCTAGGGACCAGCAGTGGTGTAATGGCTATGTCGCTGGACTCCCATGTCATTGACCACGGTTCGAGTCCCTGACGAGTCCCTTCAAATTCAGCTCAAATTCATGCTGGGCACGTGTGCATGTGTGCCCAGGATCCTACGAGGAGAATGGAGGAGAAGGGATTGCGGTGTGGCCATTCCTCCTGGGGGTTGATTTCTCACTTTCTGTCTCTCTGTCTCTCTCTGTCTTTCATATATATATGGCATATATATAGCAAAAACCTCTAAAAACCTTTGTCCATATAACTAAATAATTTTTATATAGCTATGATTGTTCCAGAAATGTCATTGAACATCTCTTTTATTTTTTTCCTTTTAGTTGTTTCTTAATAAATATGCCATATATATATATATACATATATATGTATATATACACATATATATATAAAGGTTTTTGCCATATGGTGTGTGCACTCTCCAGAGAGAAACAGAGATAGTGAGAGGGAATGTGAAAAACCACTTCCTGGGAGGGTAGGGTTGGGAATGGCCATGCTGCCATCCCTTATACTTCATTCTCCTTCTGAGATTTTGGGCATGTACACACACATGCCTGGTGTGATTGTTTTTTAAATTTTTTTAAAGAGATTTTTGTTGTAAGGCTTGTGTGCTTGCCAGAGAGACAGAGAGACAAAAGTGAGAAATCACCCCTCCAGGGGGGATGGCCATGCTGCAATCCCTTCTCCTCTATTCTCCTCTTGGTATTTTAGGCATGCATGCACATGTTCCAGCGTGAGTTTGAAGCTGCCAGGTCTGGGACTTGAACCATGAGAGTCCAGTGACATATCCATTGTACCTTCTGCTGGTCCTCTGGTGTTATTTTTAAGCCATCAGTTTCAGTACTGGGACCACAATCAGTCATATAGGAGTCCTGTGCCTTAACCACTATGCCACCTGTTGGCCCCATAAATATGCCATTTTAAAAGCTGCATAAAATTTGGTTGAGTGGATATTGACTTAATTTATCTCCCATTGTGAGATATCATTTTTTTATGATAGCTAACATTTCAATGAATGTCTCTGGCATACAAATTATTCTCTTTTTAAGAGTTTTTTTTTTTCTTTTTTATTCCATGAGAGAGAGAGAGAGAGAAAGATAGCACCCTAGACAGGGTTTTGACACTGCAATTTATCATCATCAAGCCTCAGCCACACCCGATCATGGGCATAGGTGTGCCTAGTATACTCAGGGAGATCTCTGAGTGAAACAGCAATCTTCCCATGAGACAGCAACCTTCCCATGTGGGTCTGTCTCACAGGGTATCAAGTTTTACCACCATGCCATCATCCCCTTTATCCTTTAATAAAAGTTTATTTACTTATTTCATGAAAGAGAAACAGAGAGATAAAGAGGGGGAGAAAGAGAAAGACAACACCCTTGACAGAAATAATATCATACATTATTCTTGCCCCAGGTTTTAATAGCCAACCAGGATCACGGGGACACGTAAGGGCCCAGTGTGTATCAATTGACCTGGGGGTTTGGGTCACACCCATTATTCTTTCTTTTGGATTATTTTCTCAATATAATGTGAAGAAGTGAAGTTTTAGGTCAAAGGTATGATGCCAATGGAAGTAGAAAGGCTTAACCTGAAAAGTCAACCATAACAATGACTTTGATAAAGGAATAATATCAAAGCCAAAGGTAATTCGTTATGCAAGAAAACCAGTACAATGTCCATTCTACAGATGAGAAAAATGGAAACATAGTGAGGATATTTAAGAATAGACAAAACAATGAAGACATAGACTAATAGCCTCTACTTACCATAGGTGTTTGTTGGGTAAAAGTGTTTGTTGGGAAAAAGAATACATGTCAACTGTATTCTTGCTGTGTTTTTGGCTCTATGGCTTTGGTACGAATGACTCTGCCATCCAACTAATCACTCAGCCAGACATGATATTTATCTGTGACTCCTCCATTTCTTTTGTTCTCTGTTTAATCAGTCATTAACTTTTGTACTTTTACATCATAAGTATTGCTATAACTCATTACCTTCTCATAATCTTTGCAATGTCTGTCCTGGTGTATCCCTTATCATTCTTGGCCTGGACCAGGACAACAGCTTCTTCAATGGCATCCCTGTTTCTAGTCTTGAATCTCTCCAATCTATCTTGTTTTACTGCCAAAATGAATATTCTAATAAACAAATAGGACTTCTTAAAACTTTTTAATGAATTAATATACTATGCCTTGAAATCAGTACATATATAAGTGTGTGTGTGTGATTTATAAAAGGAATGAATGTGTGTAAGATGTTGACCAGATTTGTTAGTTCACAAGACCTTTCATAATCTACTCTGCCTATATTATTTATCGTAATTCCTATAATTTATAACTCAATATTTTATATACTAATAGGTATACAAATATACCATATTGCTTCACTTTTCTGGACAGGCCTAGAAAACTCTTCCTAATTTTCTTCATTTAGATAACTTTTAAATTTCCTTGGAGACCCAGCTTATGTGTCATTTCCTCTGGCTCATTATTTATAATTTATTTTTTCTCTAACATTTAATTATTCTACTATATGTGGGGAACTGTGTTAGGTACGGGAAACAAAATGGCAAAACTGAAGAAAATAGAAAGAGAAAGAGAAAATTGATTTTCATTAATAATCTCTACCTGTGGAGGTTAAGGACAGGAAAAAGGAATTTCAAACCAAGGGGCCAATGTGTACAAAAACATAAAAGTATGAAAAAGACTTGAAGGGTGGAGTTATGAGTTGAATTGTTTCTCTTCAGAATTCATTTGTTGAACTAATCTCCAGTAGCTTCGAATAGCACCCTTTTGGAGATGGAGATCTTAGCAGAGACAATCAAATTAAAATGAAGTTATTAGGGTAAGCTTTCATCCACTATGACTGCTGTTCTTGGAAAAATCAGTTTTTTGTGTGTTTATTGAAGACAAAAGGAGACCAGTAAAGTCATCTAAGCAGTTTAGAGCTATGTTCTAGGAAGTTTATTCTGGTGGCCGGAGAGAGACTAGATCAGCGATGGAGAAGCAAGGAGGTTGGTTGACCGCTAAGTGACTGGGCCAATTTTTCAGATGAGAGAGGCTGAGAACTTGGTCTCACAAAGTGGCAGGTGGTTAGAGAAGATGAAACAGATATGAAAAATATTTATGAAGGAAAATTGGCAGCCTTGGGTGATCTGATTGGATGTATTAGTGAATGGCACTGCCAAATTGCTTTAATTAAAATTTTCTTTTTATTATGGGCAACTAGCTGAGCCTAAGCCTGAAATGCTAAAAAGAGAAGAGACAAATCAAAGAAGTTGAGATAGACAATGACACATTTCCTTTCAAAATATCTCCAGCCTAGATTCAGACCCTGTAGCCCCATTCAGATAATTATAAGTCATAACTGTAATGCTTCAGTATTAAAGAACAATTGGGACATATTAAAATTGATTATGTATAAAGTCTATAAACAAATGAAATGAAACTGTCAAAGGAAGTCACCAAGAGAATAATAATTGAAAAACAAACAACTAAACAAAACTTAAATGGACTTCCTTCCTTTGGGGGGCAGCACAGAATATAGGGATAATTAATATTACATGTCAATTTGACTGGATCATTGAATGCCCAGACGTCTGGTTAAGCATTATTTCTGGGTGTGTCTTTGAGGGGTTTCTGGAAGAGCTTAGCATTTGAATAAATGGACTGAGTGAAGTGATTGCCCTCTCCAATGTGAATCGACATTATCCAGTCTATTGTGGACCTGAACAGAACAAAAACGTGAAATAGGGAGGAGTCTCCCTTTCTGCTCCCTCAGAGCCCCTGGTTCACAGGCCTTCGCACTTGAACTGGATTTTACATCGATTTTCTACTCCTCAGGCCTTCAAACTATACCAGCTTTCCTGATTCTTGAGCTTGCAGAGGGCAGATCATGGGACTTCTCAGCCTCTGTAATCAATGTGAGCCAATGCCGTATAATAAATCTTACTCTCTCCACACACACACACATACACACATACACACATATCCTCTTGGTTCTGTTCACAAAAACAAATATTCTTCCCTGAGCCCCTGGTTCACAGGCCTTCGCACTTGAACTGGATTTTACATCGATTTTCTACTCCTCAGGCCTTCAAACTATACCAGCTTTCCTGATTCTTGAGCTTGCAGAGGGCAGATCATGGGACTTCTCAGCCTCTGTAATCAATGTGAGCCAATGCCGTATAATAAATCTTACTCTCTCCACACACACACACATACACACACACACATATCCTCTTGGTTCTGTTCACAAAAACAAATATTCTTCCCTTCCCTTCCTTTTCTCCTTCGTTCCTCCTTTTTGTGTTTCTCTTTTTCCTCTCTTCAGCAAATAATTGCTGAGCTCCAACTTCATGCTAGGTGCTATGTTAAATGCTGGAGGTACTTAGAAAAAAAAATAAACCTTTCTATAAGGACCTTATGATTTACTGGATGAAAACTACATAAAATAAGAATCATACTCTCATGTAATAAGAGCTGTAGAACTGAAAGCAGATGGGCAGTGCTTTTTGCTTGAGGGACTCAGGAGAGACTTCCCAGAAGTTGTGACTCTTGAGTTGGGTCTTAAAGGAGGTAGGGAAAACTCGAAGGTCTGAAATGTGGGAGGGTGTGACTTCTTTAAAGAAATCTGAGCAGTTGTCTGACTGCTGTTAGGCCATCTCAAGGCAGACAGGAACATAGAAAGAGGTTGAAAGTATAGCCTGGAGACCTGATTTTGCAGTCCTAACATCTTTCCATGGAAATTTCCAGTTTAGTCCATGACTACAGAAAACTCTGGACTCCAGAAAGAAGAAAGGGTTTTCAAGCCTCTGTTTTCTCAGTCATGTAGCCTTTAAAAAACCCAGTAAGATTGTGGTTAAAGAAATGAATTTAAACTCAGAGAATTTCACTAGAGCAATAAGACCTAAACACAGTTTTTAAAATTCCTGGGTTCTACTGTGGAAAACTGAGCAAACTTATTCAAGGCTTAGAGAGTTAGCTTCTTCTGGAGACAGCATCACATGATGGAAAAACTGTAGAACTTGGATTTGAGCAAGTGCTTAGTGACTCACTGGCCATGCCACCTGGGGTGAGTTGCTTTGTTTCCTGAGCCTTCTTTTGGTTCCTGAGAATCGCTTAGACTCCAGATCTCAGTTACACTTCCTTCAGGAAAGCCACAGCTATGCTGCTCCAGTTGGACCCAGTAGTTTAGCAGTAAAATGTACAATAGGAGAAAGGGGAAGTGAGGGCTCCAGTTCCTTTAGGGTTGGGGACTAGAGCCACCAGTCAGAGCTGAAAAGATCCAGCAATTCCACTCCTGGGTATCTACCCAAAGGACAGGAGAGCACTCAGTCGGAAAAGCGCTTGCACATCTATATTCATTGCAGCCTTATTCACGATTGCTGACACATGGAACCAACCCAAATGTCCACAAACAGATGAATAGATTGAAAAACTGTGGCACATATACTCCATGGAATACTATTCAGCCATAAAAAACAAGGCCTTGGAATTTGATAGGAAGTGGATGAATATGCAAGATTTGTTGTTGAGTGAAGCAAGTCAGGCTATGAAAGAGACACATTACATGTCTCCACTTAACATATACCGACTGTCTGCAGTCTATGGTAGAAACTGAAAGAATGGAAAACATAAAAGTATTAAAAACTGTAATGGTCACTGGAGACAAAGTGGAAAGAGAGTTTGAGAGGGGAATGGCATAGGAAATTTGGGGGAAAATGGAGAGATAAGACACTTGTGGGACACAGATAAGGTTTATTATCTGTTGACGAGGATGTGTATGGTGGTTTCAACTGGGCTGGTCTGAGGTGTATATCATGCTGGGTAAAGTCTCTTCACAATCCAAATGATGTATAGCGATGTAATGTATTAATAATAATAAAAAATAAAAAAAGAAAGGTTTAGGGAATCAGACATGGCTGCATCTAGCATGAGTGAAGTGAAGAATTCAGTCAAATGAAAGTACTCCTCGTGGTAGCCTTTGCAGCAAATCCTTGCTAGTTCAAAAACATATCTGTGGGGCATGGAAAATCACAATCATAGGGTATTGGTGCAAGGAGGATCCTTGTATACCATTGAGTCAAATTCCTTCACCATACAGAGGGGGAAAACCCAGACCTGTAGAGTCTAGGAGGGTTCAGTTAACCAAGCATCATTAAACACCTCATTACTTTTTCATTAGGAACTAGAAATCTAGTGTTGAAAGAAACTCAGCTTCACCTGAACAACTGGCTTGGTCCTTGTCTTTAGGGCATAAAAAACCTAATTAAAAGTGGTATTGCCAGATAAGATGCAGGACATCCAAATAAAGCTGAATTTTGATAAAAGGTAAAAAAAAAATTACTGTAAGTATATCTCAAATGTAATATAAGTACAGAATATTAAAATATTCATTTTTTATCAGAAATTCAAATTTAATTTGGCTTCCTGTTACTATTATTACTTTCTATATCCGGCAGCCCTAAGTACAGGGGTCTTTTCATTGTCCATCTTCACTCTATTATGAAGGGTAAAGACAAACATGTCATTATTGCTTTCTAACATGACTTTATGATATGCACTTGGCTTTATCATTTTTACTTTCTTTTATTCATTCAAATGTGATTGTTAAAAATTCCTCAGTAAGCAATATCAAAAACCTAGTTTGAATATTAGTTTTAAAAAAGCATGTCATTGCATATTTATTCAGGGCCAGTCTTTGCACTAGGTTCTACAGATGTAAATATTAATATGAATAATGCCTACTATCTGCTAGCAAAAAGTCCTACCTAGTCAAGAAGAGGAGACAGTCATTTCTATAAGTCATCAAAGTGCAGAGAGATGAATAATGCGGCTCCAGGTCACACAGAAAGTTGGTGGTAGGACCGAGTTATGTTACATCACACTGTATCCCAGGTAGTTGACTAGCACACAACTCTTTTCTTACACATATCTACCTAAATGTCTGTAAGAGAGTTCAGTAGGTACTACATTTGGTCTTCCCAGCAACCTTAGTTTTTCTAGGAGTGACACCACCTTTCCAAAGAAAATTGCTTCTCTTCTTACCCAAACTTTGCAATATTATTGTAATATAATCTTCCAATCAGAGCACTTCTTCATGGTCTCAATAGTTGATTCAGTGGACATGTGACCCAAGTCAGGTCAAAGCACTTTCCTAAGAATTTCCAAATTGAAACAAGGGAAAAGAGGTCCTCTCTGCTGGCAAATATGAGATGAAAATGTAAGCAACAGCCATATCCCCTGCTGTGTGGAGGAAGCCAGGCTGAACACATAAAGGTAATATGCAGACAGCAGCAGAGACTGGCAGCATTCGAGTTTCCAATTTCAGCTATTCTCAAAGCTCAGCTGCAAGCCTGCTTGATCCTTGTAGCCTAAAATAATTTGAGTTGTGCTTCTGTCACTTATAACCAAAAGGCTTTGTCTAATAGAGATGGTCTGAGTTGAATTATCATTAGCATTTTCCCAACCCCTAAGCCATAAAGGGATGCCAGTTTGGGTTTTTGGAATGCTCTAGTCTAAAGCACAGTTTACACCAAGCCATTGATTCTGCCTCCAAATAATGCAGAAAAGCTCTTGCTTTTTAAAAGCACTGCTAACCCAGTATTTTCCCAACCTGCTTCCAAGATACCCTCAAGATGTTTTCACTTACGACATGCTTCCACCTAGCAAAATCAAGCAGCGCTGTGATAGGAAAATGTTGAATAGCCAAACTGATCTAAAATTCTCCAAACTAGCTTAATGCTGCTGTTATAATTACTCCCATTTTAAAGATGGAGACATTAAACCCAGATAGGCAAATTAAGTTTGCGTGTTTGGCCAAGTTTTAGAACCTATGTCTCTTCTGAATATTATTTTAAAAATAATATTCAAAGCCTATAGGCTCTATTTTAATGACTGGTATCACTTATGGAGGATTTTCAATGTGCAAACAAAATGCAAATTGTTATAAACATAGAAAGTGAGGGGTGGGGGCAGGTGGTGCGGTGGTTAAAGGCACTGGATTCTTACATGACTGACCATGGTTGAAGTCCTTGACTTGGCAGTTTGCTTTCTCTCTCTCTGGCCAATTTAAAAAATAACAATAATGATAAATAAAATAAAGGAAATAATTCTGAAAAAAAAGTAAAAAAAAAAAACAAAACCCAAATGTCTCAAGTTATATGATTGTGTATTGGAATCAATCAGTCATTTGGAGGATAAAACCTTGAGAAAGTCATTAGACACAATATACACTTGAGTGCCTTCATTCTGGCTGCATATCACAATAATTTGTGAAACTGTTTAAAAAGAAAGATTTTTAGATCTTCTTCATCCCCACTAAAGCTTACCAACCAAGAAGGATCTAAGGACCAACATTGGGGATCAATGATGTAAATTATTTTTGTCTAGATCATCAGCTGTTTCATTACCATCACTTAGAAAATGTCTTGGTTGTCCGTATGTAAAACTAACACAACCATTTATGTGACCAATGTAGACCTACTATTTAAACATATTTAGCAATTCCCTACATGTATCTAGGTTTAGCGCCAGTTACCACTCGGATTCAAAGATGAGTCAGGTGGAAACCCTGCCATCAAGGAACCTAGAGAGAGAGAGAAAGCCCAACATATATGATATCAAATGAGGTCACTCTATAGACTATTATGGGTGAGTGTTTCAGGGAAGAAATTGGAGAGAATTAGAGGGCTTTTGGGAAGAGTATTTGGACTGGGCCCTGAAGCCCAGATAGGATTTGGATTTGCAAATAAGAGGAAGATGAGCATAGGCAGAGGAAATACCTGAGTATTATAGCAATAATAGTTATTATAGCAGTAAGAAATTAAATAATTGCCATACATGACAACTACTATTAAAAGTAATTTTTTTGGTCATCTCATTTAATCCTCACACGAAAGCTATGAAGTATATTATTATTATCCCCCATCAAACAGATGAGAAAACTGAATTACAGATAGGTTTACTAACTTACCCAAGATCATGCAGAAAATAAGCTAGATTGGGGAGAGAAGTATATTTTCTTCAATATTTGTTTGTGTAATCTAGTACCTTTATCTCTTTTTAAAAAATAAATGTCATTTAATATTATTATTATTAAATTTGCTAAAGGGCACATGTGCTCACTAGAGAGAGACAGAGAGTTAGAGAGAACGGGAGAAAGCAAGCCACCAGGTGTGGGACTCAAACTATGGTTGGCCATGTGGGAGTCCAGTGCCTCAACCACTAACACCTTTATTTCAGAGATGAGGAAACTGAGGTTAAGAAAGATTAATATCAGTCAGTTGGCTAGTTGTAAATTCAGAACTACAGTCATTTCAATGTACTTTTCATTATGCCAACCATGCAGTGTGAGACTGAGAGAAAAGGCTTAGTATGTCACTTTTTTCCTACTTAAAAGTCATTCGGAGGAAATATGATATCTTGAAAAGTAGCTAAACCCAGAGCTGACCCCTAACCAAGACATAGCTTTTAAATACAGGAAGACAAATCACAAGGGAAAGGAAGTAAAGCATGGTAGAGTGGAACTTGTTTTGGACAAGTGTCATCCATAAAATGTTCTCATCTATAAAATGATGCAACTAGATAAGACGATTTCTAAAGGTTTTTCCATCTTTGCTATTCTTTATGATCCTAACCAGGGCTCGAAACAGAGATTATGTCTGTATATGTCTCTGCTTAATGGACTGCAAAAAAATACAACCAACAATGAATAATCATGGTCTAGGGAACCTACATCTGGAGGCCAGAAAGCAGCTGTTAGATAAATAGAGAGGGTAGCATTCTTCGATCGAGTCCTGATTCTTCATTTATTTGCCTCATATGATGCTGAGACAGTCACTTGATGCATTTATGGAAACCTCCAGGACCTAATCAATTTTCTCTTTCCAAAAGAAGAGACTTAGCAGGAGAGAGCATCATTTTCTGTGATATTGCAAAACTAAAGAAAAGACAGAGAAATCTCTGTTTGAGGCCGCATGGACACTTCTGGCTTGTGGTCTATCCTTTCACCATAGACAGCATGCCCCATCTGATCCCAGATTGAAATAATTCCCTGCTTTAAATAACGAGATGGGTTCATGTGTATTCTCTGTGTTGTGCTGCATTATTTCTTTAAGTAAAAGAAAAATTTAAAACATGGGAGTTGAGCATTGTTTATAATTCATTTTGACTGATGCCATTGCATCTAATGCAATATTTAGCTGCTTCACCTGTTTAGATGCCAGAGAAGAGCAGTGGTCCTGGAAAACAGCTTCCATCTATTGTAGAATAAGATGGATGGAGAAAATTTTTTCTGCACAGAAACAATGATTACTCTTGGAATTTATATAGCACCTGCCTCTGGAGAGCCTCTGCGAGACATGAGAATATTTTTTCTTTCCTCATTTTAGAAGACTGTAAGGCCAGTTAAAGAGAGTCTCCAGCCAGGTACAAAGTCGGGCAATGAGGCACACAGCTAGCTTCCTGATGTCCTGCAAATTCTTTAGTCAGTAGTTTCATTACTAAAGCCAAGGTTGCCCCTGACCCAGGCACCAAAAGACAGCACTAATTTATTGAGTTCCTATATTTTGAGCACACTGGCAGCTCTCTGGCGACCAAAAAGTCAAGAAAAGATCCTTGCTCTCAAGTTTGTTAAAATATCAGAGTCAATATTGAGCATGATCACAGCAAAGATTTATAAATATGGAAAAAGGAAGTCTAGAAAGAAACCTGAAGTGTTAGTTTGGAGTTGGAGCTGCAGGAGTAAATTTATAATTCTCTTTTACATATAGATGTATACATGTAAGTATGCATGTGTGTGTATATATATACATGTATATGTATTAATATATGCATATATTTCTTACCTCTATCTGCTGAAAGGGCTTAGAAGCAATGCCATTCCAGTAGCAATGCACAATCCAGTTCCCATAACTTGCTTTTCAAACAGAATTTTCCATAAAAAGAAATCAAGGCCCCTTAGAAAATGGGGATGATTCCAAGGCTGGAGCAGGGAAAGTGTAAGCTGAGCCCAAGACATTTTTCGCAATTGAAAGTGGGAAAGTGCTCAAAGAATATGGGGACAAATTAAAAAAAAAAAAGATGAATCAGGCTGAAGGGGCTCCTGATGACCAAATCCAGGACAATGTAAGCATCAAAATAAATAGTAATTGTAGCTTGTTGAAGAAAATCCTAAATTCATACAGAAAAAATGGTAAGAGAAAGAAAGCTCTTCCTTACAGTAAAATACCAACTAATAAATGCAGATAGGATAATGAAAATAGAAAAAAAAAATCATTAGAAAACCATCATGGTAGCAGTTGTTTCAAACAGGAATTATTGGAGCCAGCATATGGCATAGTGGTTATGGCACTGGACTCCCACATGACCAACAGTGGTTTGAGCCCTGGACCTGGTGACTTGAAATTCATGCGGTGCACATGTGCATGCATGCGTGCCCAAAATCCCAGGAAGAGAATGGAAGAGAAGGAATTGTGGCATAGTCATCCCCACCAGGGTGGGTGATTTCTCACTCTCCCTCTCACTGTCTCTCTCCTCTCTGCCAAATGCACGTGCCCTATGGCAAAAACATTAAAGAAATACAGTAATTATTAATGGATGGTAAAGCAGGTTAGTAGAGGTTTGTTGAAGTATTAGTACATTCATTACTTTGGAGTATCTTCCCATAACATATTTATCAGAAACAAAGATAAAAGTACTGTTTTCAAAGCAATTTGACCAGGTGATCAAGGTTTGGCATAATTTGGGGAAGGGAAGTTAGAGAGTGAGATTAGGTACTTTTCATGGGATTTACTTCTAGGAAAGCGTTTCTTCTGAGATATTTATGCTGAGAATACACATCATGGGTTTGTTCATGAGGAGACATTAGCTAGACCCAGACTGAAGGACATCCTGTGGTATGAAAGGCCTGTCATCCATAACTATCATATTTAGGAAAGACTGGGGAGGGCTGAGGAACTGAGACATGATAGCTAACTGCAAGGTACTATACTAAATTAAATCTTAGACCAGAAAGAAAAAAAATGCATTGTTGAGAGAGCAACAGTTGAATGGGGCTTATAGATTGAGGACGGTGCTATATTGATAATGATTACTGAAATTGGATGAGTGTACTAGATTTACATTGAAGAGGGTTTGTATCTATTTTGGGGACATACGTATTTCTTTTGAAAGGTTCAGGAAAGAACTAGAATTGTGTGTGTGTGTGTTGGCCCTGGAGGGCACAAATATGGCCAATGGTTGACAATTGAATAATCTGGGTAAAGAGGTTACATAAGCTCTTTGTGTTGCTCTTGAGATATTTAAACAATCAGGTGTTGGCTTTGCGGCCTAATGGTTAAGGTGGCTGAATCTCACATGGTCAACTATATACTTTGAGTCTGGACTGGCAGTTTGAGAAACATGCTGTGAGTGTGTGTGTGTGTATGTGTGTGTGTGTGTGTTTACCCCAAATCCTGAAATGATGGAGAAATGGAGGAGAAGGGATTGTGGTATGACCATTCCCCATGGGAAGTGCTTTCTCCTTATCTTCTCTCTGTCTCTCTGTGCCTCTCTGAGAAACACATGTGCCCTTTGGCAAAATTAAAAAACAAATACTAGAAAGGGACCTTACTATTTCACATAAATTAAAAATATCTATGTAGTCTAGGTTCAGTTAGAGACAGGGAGACAGAAAGACAGAAGGCGAGAAATCACCCCCCGGGGGGATTGCTATGCCACAATCCCTTCTTTTCCATTCCCCTCCTTTAGAGTTAAAACCAAGTGCCTATAATATGCCATTAGAACTGGAGACCTTTGCTTTTCCTATCTCTTTGCTCTGCTTCCGTCTGTATTGGCTTCATTCTCAACTCTTCTCTCTCTAATGGTAATTGCAGTTGATAGACTTAAGAACCTGGTGGAAAAAAGTGTTTATCTTATCTAACAGTTAAAACCAAAGTCCAGAATTACACCTTATTGGTCTGCTTTTTGTCTTATCTGACTTCAGAATTGATCCTAATAAAGAAGATGGGATGCGGGACCAGCAGCGCAATGGCTATGTTGCTGAACTCCCATGTAGTTGACTGCGATTTGAGTCCTGGACCCAGTGGCCTAAACTCACACTGGGCACGTGTGTGTGCGTGCCCAAGATCCTGACAGGAGAATGGAGGAGAAGGGATTGTGGCATGGCCATCCCCCTGGGGGGTGGGGGTGATTTCTCACTTTCTGTCTCTCTGACTCTCTCTGTTTTTCTGGTGAGTGCATGTGCCCTATAGGGGAAAAAACAAAACAAAAAAAACAAACAAAAAAACCTGTCCAACAACAAAAAAAAAAAAAAAAAGAAAGAAAGAAAAAAAGAAAAAAGAAGATGGGGATGCTCAGATTGCCAAGTCTTACCATGGTTTCTTTTCTTGGGCTGAGGGTGGAATTAGCTCCCCTAGAATCATTAAGACTGAGATCAAAGGGACTAGCAGATGGTGTAATGGTTATGTCAATGGACTCGCACATGGCCGACTGTAGTTAGAGTCCTGGAATCAGCGGCTGGAAACCCATGCGAGGGTTGTGTGCATTGTGAGCAGAAATCCCTAGAGGAGAATGGAGGAGAAGGGATAGCATTTATGGCCATCTCCCCTGGGGGGTGATTTCTTGTTTTCCATCTCTCTGTCTCGCCAGTGAGCACATGCCCTATAGCAAAAATCTCTTAAAAAAAATGAAAAGACTGAGGTTCAAAAGGAACACTTTCCTAAAAGAAAAAGAGTACTTCTACCAGAAGAGGAAACGGATGTGGGGCAATCTAACCTTGACAACGAATGTTTGGAGAACATCAAATGGTCTAAATTCACTCTAACATGGGCACTGTTAGAGAGTACAGGAATTAAAGTGGGAAGTCAACTTGGAGTCATTGTTTGGAGGGTCTTAAATGCAAGCCTGGGACTGTGGTCCTTATTTTGATGGGTTAGCAGGGATTGGCGAACTATTTCTATAAAAGGTCAGATAATAAATATTTTAAGTTGTGCAAGCCATATTATCTCTGTCACAATTATTCAACCCTGCTGTCACAGTGTAAAAGCAACCCTAGACAATGCATAAACCAATGAGCATGTCTGTGCTCCAATAAAACTGTATTTACAAAAATAGGTAGTGGGCCACACTTGGCCTGTGGACTGTAGTATGTCAATCATTGGATAAAAGAAGCCATGGAGACTTCTAGTCTATAAATGGTATCATCAAAATTATTCCCTGGGAAGATGCATCCACCTATAGGATGGAGAAAGGGTTGGAGGAAATAGACCAAACATGGGGAAAAAAATCTAGGAGGCTGTTGCAATGATCTACATGTTCATACTGTGAAGAAACCTACATAGCTTTATAAGTCAAATGCACCTAGGAGTTTGGTTACAGACTTCAGGTGGTACACAGCTGGATCTGTCTGTCCTCAACTAACCTCAATTCTCACCATCTTGCCAGTTCAGCTACCTCTGAAATTCTCTGTCAGAGTTTGCAAATCATCTTGGGAGCCTGATTATTCTTTTTCTTTACTCTCCAGTGTTTTTGATTTTGAGAACTAAGTCTGTACTATTTGTATGTGAAGGAAAAATCAATAGAAAGAGAAAGTTTAATAAAAAAAATACATTCTCCATTGACTTTAATTATCTTGGCCTTAGGTTTACAACTCTGGCAAGTATAGAAAATGGAAAAAAAAAAAACCCACAAACTCTCACATATCACTCTATACAATAAGCTTTTTAAGAACAAAATCTCAAATTAAAATCGAAATGTATCAGCAATTTATTTGCTTGCAACAAGTTGAAAAAGAATAAGAAAGACAAGAAAAGAAATTCTCTTCTATAGGCTGGACTTCAAGCACTAGAAACAGGCCAATGATTTATTTATAGCATAGAATCCTTGCATGTTGCAGAATTGGATGGCCATGGCTTTAGTGCCTTCAGGGTCTTTTATTTTAATAATAATTTTATTATAATTTCTAATTTATATATAATAGTTATACATTGGGAACAGTTTTTTTTTTTCTTAGATATTTTTCCTATAGGGTGCATGTGTTCACTGGAGAGAGAGAGAGAAGACAGAAACAAAAAGTGAGAAATCACCCTGCTACAGAAGATGGCCATGCCACAATCCCTTCTCCATTCTTCTCCTGGGATCTTGGACACTCACACACATGCACCTGGTGTAAGTTTTAAGCCACCAAGTCTAGGACTCAAACCATGGTTGACCATGTGGGAGTCCAGCAACATGACCATTATGCCATATGCAGGTTCCAGTATTTTTTTTTTCAATTTTCCAGAGGGAGTGTGTGCTTAGCAGAGAGAGACAGAGATATGGAGGAAGAACAGAAAGAACTCTAATGGAGTGTGATCATGCCATAAGTTGTTTTATTCCTCCACCCTCTCTGAATTTTGGGCACTTATGTACATGCATAGAGCACATTTCTCAAGCTGACAGGTCTAGGACTTGAACTGTAATGTCAGCTATGTGAGATCTAGTTTCCCCAACCACTGGCCACAGGACCAGTCCTACAGTGTGTTTGTTTTAAAAACTCTATACTGTGTAGTGATTGAATCGGGGACATACACATATTCAATTGTATGACTGCACAAGAACTACATGGATGACCATCTATTGGATTGTCAGAAAAGTTGTGACATATTTTTGCATAGAAAAACATAAAAATACACCATGACAATGTACAATATACAATGTACTAATTTATTGCTTATTTCTTATCATTGCTCCTCCGAAAACCTCCATTCTTCTTCCCTTAGCAGAAACGTTAGCTCTATAAAGGGTGAAAATATTTATCTGGTTCATCTGCTTATGTATGCAAAACAACTAGAACAGAGATTGACTCATAGAAGATACTTGCTACATATTTGTTGAATAAATGACTACACTTATATATAAATATACATATATTCCTTTTTAATATATTATTTTATTTAACTTACTTTATTATTATTTTTAAATTTGACAAGAGAGGCACAGAGTGAGAGAGAGAGAGAGAGGGAAAGTGAGAAAGCAAGTGGCCAGGACTGGGACTTGAACTGCGGTTGGCCATGTGGGAATCCAGCACCCTTAACCACCATCCCACCTGCCAGCCTATATATATATATTCCTAAAGATAGGTAGGTAGATAGATACATACTTGCTGGGCCATATTCACATATCAAGAGTGACAACTCCCCAGCCTCTGGAGCTGTGAGAAATGAATATTGGTTATTTATTAGCAACCCCATCTATGATATTTTGTTATAGCAGTTGAACAAACTTAAGATATCTCCCATCAGTAATCGTGTGTGTGTGTGTGTGTGTGTGTGTGTGTGTGTTTATTAAGCTAAGGAAAGGTTTAGGAGGTATTTTGATTTTCACTATCACAACAAAGAAATCAAGTCCATATCTGATCTTCTACAAGCAGTTGGAATAGAGGCAGCCCATTTTGAAACTCAGAGCAACCCTGTGCTCTTTCCAACTCCATAAGGACCATCAAAAGTGGAATTGTTCATCTGGCTTCCTGATTGCCTTCTGTATCCTCTATAGAGTTAAGGCAAATTTTAAGGTCCTTATATCTCCCACATATTGCCTTTTGACCTAAAAAAGTCATTGAAACATTAATGAGACATAAATATGGTAACTATATAATCTATTGTCCAAACTGAGATATTTTGAGAGTAAAGGGGGCATTATTTTCTGCCTATATATCTTCTCCCCATCCTTCTATCTCCTCATCTCACTTTCCTTCTGTATTTATCATATCATTGTTGAGTATCTACTTTGTGCCAGGTACTATATAGGTCCTTAGACACTGATAGATTACGAAAATAATACTATCTACCCTCATGAGCTTGAGGATTTAAGGAAGGAGACATGGATTGTATGTATGGAAGAAAATGAAATGGAAAAAAATTTAAAAATAAAAAAAATGAAGGAGACATGGCTGACTCATTCCTTAAACACATGAGTGCCTAACTGTCTGTCTGCTGCAACTTTTAGACACAGAACATTCTATAATGATCAAAATAAACAGAATTTCTGCTCTTGTGGAGCTTAGAAATGGACACAAATTACTGTGTAATTACAAACTATTATTCATTTCATGAAGGAAAGATGTACAATGCCAGGAAAACTAAGTAACATCTAATCCTAGTCTGGGGATTAGGAATGATTCTCCTGAGGAAATGATGTCTGAGTGCAGATGAGTGCACAGGTTAACTAGATGAAGGAGAGTGAATGGAGAGAGAGAACCTTTCAGGCAGAGAGAACAACATGTGCAAAGGCCTTGAAGAAGAAACAAACAGGACAGCTTCAAGGAACCAGGAGAGGGCAGTGTGATTAGAGAAGGTCTACAGTGTGGAGGCGAGTGAGTAAAATGACATTACTCTGGAGGAGTCAGGGAATAAACTTCATAGAATTTTCTAGATCGGGGTTAGATCCTCCTTCCCACTTGGTTGCCCAGGAAGATGGTTATGTACTGAGTTAGTTCCTCGGTTACAACAACATGGAAGAGGCCAATGAAGTAGCTTCAGAGAGTGCTCAGGAAAGTAAACTTGCAATAGCCTCTGCAATAGTCTACTGCTCTGATAAGACACAGAGAACAGTCAGATGTTTTCCTCTGTGGTTGAACACAGGAAAGGAAGTGGCAGTGAGAACTGGTGGGACAGAAGAGGTCTGTGGTCATAATAACAAGATGTGGTCTCAGATGAACTGGGATAAACCATGCCAGGGGTACCGTTTATAATCATACATTTATTCAGTTATATGTATTGAGCACCACTGTGAGCCAGAGACGTTGTAAGTCATTGAAGAATTAACCATCATCAAAATGGATGCTATTTCTGCTCCAAAGAAATGACATTTTACTTGACAGAATAGGTGTCTGCATCATATTTTAAGAGGGACAATGAAAACCAGAGTCTAGGTTTGGTGAAAATGATAAGCAATCTAGGCATCAGAGTTGTCTATGAAGAGAGTTAAAGATTAGGGTCAGGATGAAGATTGTCTTTCTAATCTCCATAGAAGAGAGTGCAGGAGTATTCTGTTTTATTCTAGCAGGTGGGAACTGAAGCAGGGGATAAGAATACTGAAAAGGTCTTTTTTGTTGTTGTTGTTGTTGTTGTTATAAGACAAACAAGAGGAACTGCTGTTTTGCAGGCAATAGTGTCTTGGGATGCAGTAAGGTCCCCATTATAGACACTGTAGTAGGAATTGCCCATAGGGAAGGAAGACAGACTGCAAGTTTATGGTCTACCAGGCATATGCACATAATGCAAAGAAGGAAACCCAAGAGTGGGGAGCAGTGAGGAGGGATGTTTAACTGTGGAACATGGAAGGCTCAAGCTTCCTGGTTATACCTTGGATTCCAGAGTTTTGGCAGGCAACAGGATGCCTTTTCAGATCAGAGAACAGGAAAGTAGTCTAGCAGGAAACTCTAATGCATTATGGGCTCCCAGTCATGTCAATGAGATGCCCTTTTCAGCTATAAAATTCTTTAGTTTTAGGCTTCTGATTCTATTAGCTGATGTTTAAGCAATGAATTCTGTCTCTTAATGAAAGCATGATGATTAAGTTCTTTGGAGACTTGTTATCCTTGGGATTGCTCTTCTTAATTTAAGGCCAGACTTTGTGGAGGAAATATGTTCTGAAGTAACATTGGGATGACAAATTCCTCTTATCCTTAGTAATGGAGCTTTGGCAAGGATAAGAATTGCCATTGTTAAAAGAATTTGCTGTTTATGTGCTAATTTTAGATCCTTGGATGAGAGTAGCTATTTTTACAGTTATCTCCATTTTAGAAATAAGAAACTTGATGTTCAAAGAAACAAGTGTTTTGTTCAATAATACACTGAAAGGACGCAAATCCATTAAGGTAGACTGGATTATGTGGCAGTAACAAAGAGTCTCAAAATCTTAGGGATATCAAATAGTAGATGTTTAATTCCTTTTCATGTTCCTTGAGCATGGGCTTGAGGGCCCACTGGGAGGTCTGCTCTGCATTGTCATGGTCCTGACTCTGGGGCTCAGGCTGACAGGCCAGCTATAATTGGTGTACTGGTCATCACAATGGCAAAAGGAAAAGAGAAATCTTGTGTTCTTCCATCTGTCATTCAGAAGTGACTTGCCTGATTTGTACTCATTTTTCATTGGACAAACTTAGGTCACAGCTAACGTTATGTAGGTGGAAAATTCAATCCTATTATGTACCCAGGAGAAAGAACGGGACTGTCTATATACAGTCTTACAGACTGCCATCATGCTAGGGTTGGGACTCTGACTCCTTTCCTTTGTCTCAGCAAATCCATGCCCTTTCCACTGAGCTCCTTGCCTCCTCATGCTAAGTAGAATCAGAACTGAGATTGGCATAAGCAATCTAACTAGTTGTACAAATCCTTCCTAGCTTTCTTACTCTCATCTTTGTCTCTTGGTTTATTTCATTTCCCAGAGCACAACTTTTTGGACATTAACGTAAGTTAGTTTCCCTTTCTATGTGACAATGTGATTGGACAAGGAAACATTAGACAGGACTCCTCTGAAAAGTTATAAGTACTATAAACCTTGTTATGTTTCCCTAAACAAATTGTTCAAAGATTTACCTGGAATACAAGTCTAGAGGAATGATAGTTTTTCTCTCTACAGAGGAAACACATTCCATCAGCCAACTAAAACATGCTTCCAACTTCACCATCAGCTTGCTCTTGAAATCTTGAGCCATTGTTGCTATTGCTCCCAAATGCCATCTTTGATTCCATAGACACCCCCCTCCCTCAAGACACTGTTTTAAGAATCTCTGACCTAGGCTACTTTGTTTTGAAAATTTTTTCCCCCCAAAATAACTTCAACTATTGCAGAGAAGAGAATCTTGGCATTCCCCATTTCTCCAAATTAAGTTCGACATTCTTAGCAGCAATGGTAGTGAAATAAATAACAGCAGCTAAAAGAGAGAAATTGGACATTTATTGAGAACTCACCCAATAAAACTAATAAATAATCAGGTGAACAACAGCAAGAATAAATTTCAGGAAAAAATGTAAATGGCAATTATTTCAACTGAAGCTTCTCTTTCTTTGAACCTGTACATGTAACTAGGGAGTTTCTAATTAATATTCTTTTTACTGTTTTGTGTCCTGGATATCTGTAAATGTCTAGATAAGGTGGATACCTATACAGAATTTTCAAGTCAGTAGATGATATGTGTTCTTGTTCCCTCTAGATTTCTGGCACCTTGTGCTACGAAGCTTGTTGAGTTTATGGAGAGAAAGAACAATATAAGTTGGTTAGGATCTTTGCTGTATGGTCTGCATATGGTAACTTATTTAATTCTATGTTATCCCTGTACATTAAGTGTTACTGTTCAATAAAGAAGAGAAATGAGGATCAAAGTGATTAAGAAACTTGCTTAGGACAACACAATTGGCAGGACAAAAACTGAAACCCAGGTCTGGCTGACTCCCAAAGGCAAGTTTGTTTTTTGTTTTGTTTTAATACATATTGCTGCCTCTTGGGGGGCATGGGGTTCATCCCTGAGAGATAGCTAACTATCTAATCAAAATATTTTTCCCAAGGCTAGCAGGTGGTATGATGGTTAAGGCACTTGACTCCCACATTGCTGATCACAGTTTGAGCCCTAGACCTGGCAGCTTAAGTCACACAAATTCTCAGAAGCCTCAATTCTTTAGGGATCGGCAAAAAGGCTGATACCATCATGGGGCTCATGTTAATATATACATTTTTTACATTTTAAAATTGTTATCTTTAGTTCCATTTCCCATAATTTTTTCAACATATTGTACTCTCTGGAAAAATAAAATACATACATATGTAACATTTTAGAAAATAATTACATACATTTTAGCACACATATTTATTAATTATATTTATCTTAGAATATGTATTGTATGTATGTGTTTGTGTGTGTATGTATATATATATATATATATATATATATATATATATATATATATATATATATATATATATATATATATATATATATATATCCCTATAACAATGTCAATAAAAGAATAAAACTGGAGACTCTTATCATGCAATGGTAACCCAATTTATTAGTTTTGGCATGGGGTTTGGGTGCAGTATAGGAGACTATTGTAGCATTTTGGATTCAGGTGATCATTTGTTACTGAGGAGAGTTTTGAGAAAAGATCTTCATATAGGTTCCCTTGTGAATTATGTAGTGCGCAACCTGTACAATTTGTACAAAATGTGAGTTTTGTCTGGACAAATGGTTAATGAATGTGGTCATAATTTTGCTTTCCATGGATGAGTGCATACAAGTGCTATTACGGTACATAGCTCAACCAGACTTCTTGAGAACTGGATTCCATTACCAGCAAGAAGTAAAATGATAATTAATAAAGAGAGTCAAACTTCCTCTATACATGCTAAGTAAATACATGTAATGTAAGGGCCCAACATTTTTAAAAAAATCATTTTTTTAGAGAGATTTTTGCTATAGGGCACAGGCACTTGCTAGAGAGACAGAGAAAGATAGAGAGAAAGTGAGAAATTACTCCCCAGAGGGGATGGCCATGCCTCAGTCCCTCTTTTCCATTCTCCTTTTGGGATCTTGGGCATGCATGCACATGTTCCCAGTGTGAGTTTTAAGTTGCCAGGTGTGGGACTCGAACCACAGTCAACTCTGTGGGAGTGCAATGACATAACCATTATGCCATCTGCTGGTCCCAGGACCCAACATTTTAAAAAACAATCATTCCTAAAGATAGGCTTCTCAGTTACTTGGAATAGCAAAACTGCAGGTGGGACAATGGCCAAAATAGATTGCTTGCTGATCTTGAATATGATGACATCTGAGCTTAATCTTGAAGTACATTTGTGAGTTAGTTATGAAAGACTGGGAAAGAGGCTTCAGCAAAAATGAGAAGTACATACAGAAGCATAGTAACAAAGAAAGGGCACACCCTAGTCCAAGAACATGTATTTCACCATTAGTAAGGGAAGTTATGCTGTGATATGACATTAGAAAGGAGGGGGGAGACAGATCATGAAGGATTTTTTATGCCATACAAAGGAATTCAAACTTTACACAAGGGCAATCAGTGATCAAACCAATGTTTTAAATAAAGGAATAACATAGTCAGAGCTGTGGTTTGTAGAGACACTCTGGTTATAGCCAACTGACCACTGGGGATAAAGGATACACATAAGTTGGGATAGGGAGACCAATTAGGAGACACATAAACCTGGTCCAAAAATGGAGTGAGGCAATGGGTCATGAGTAGGAAAAGAAAAAGAAGGACAAAAGCAAAATTTAAGTACAGTCATAATCCCACTGGAGTTGGTGATTCAGAGGATGTGGAATGGGGAAGGAGTTGAAGAGTTAAAGATGAATCTTGAATTTCTTGCTTGGTAAAATATGAGAGGTGATACATTCAAGCAAATGAGGAATAAAGGAGGAGGAATGGGCTGAGAAAGGGAATGTGAAATCTGGTTTGGGGGATGCTAAGTTTCCTTGGGGATAGAGAGTGGAGATGTACCAGAGAAGTCATGCATGTGAGCCTGTTGCCCATGAGAGAACTGTGATGATTTATATCCCCAACATAGAGCTGGGACTCATCCAAGAACAAACCAGGGTTGAAGCCACAGTAGTGGTGAGATCATTCAGGAAGGGCATGCAAGCTGAGAAGATGGCGCAGGACATGACCCAGGGGAATTCCAGTGTGTGCGGTATAGGCAGAGAAAGAAAATTCTGTCAAATGAAATATAGAAGGAATGGTCAGAGAAACTGGAGAAAGACCAGGGGAGTAGAGTGACATAGAGTGCCAGAAGAAGAGAGAGCCAAGCATTTAAATGTTACAGAGAAGGCAAGAAATATAAGGGCTAACCAATTTTAAGTGAGGTTGAAGGAGGTAGAAGCCCCACTATAGGGGATTAAGTACAAGGTGCAGAGAGTGAGTCTAGTCCATTCTGGTGTTTTCCAACTTAAGTATAATGAACTTTTATTAAATGTAAAAGAAGTAGGTAAATTCCTACATCTTTTTTTAAATAATAAAAACGATCCCTTTATATTTTTAGCCAACTATTTTGCCCCTTAGAACATCCCTAACTTCCACCTGTGTTTTGCCAGAACCCCAGGCACTCTCAGCTCAGAAGTTACAACTCACAGGATTGTTTTTTTGAGGAAGAGTTCATGTGAAGGGAAAGTGAAAGAAAAGACTATATCTAAAATGTTGAGTATCTTCTTTTATCTCTAAGGTGGGAGAGAATAGAGTATGCATATAAAAAGTAGCAATGAATACTTGCATTATCATTTAAATCTGAGATTTTCTTGTTATTCCTACAATCCTCATAGCCCTGAGAGAAAAATATTATTACCTACATTCCTGATCCTTTGTCCACCAAATTCAAGTGGAAAAAGAAGTTTCCAAAGTTGTGATTTAATGTTAATAACTACGTAAAATAAGATTTAAGTTCTACTTTGATTAGTAAACAACCATGAGTTGAAGTATAAAGTATAAGTAAAAAACAAAACAAAACAAAACACACCAAAAACCAAACTGTATATAGAAAGCACTACCATAAGAATTAAAGTTTTTTTTTTTAAGAGTTTTTAGTCCTAAAGCCTCAACTACTCATTTTGGACAAAGAATGATTATTATTTTTACCTGACCAGGGTTATTCTTGAATAAAGCAAGAAAATTAAAACTCAGAGAACATTCCCCACTGCTCTGTCCCTATTGATTCCTAAGTGTTGTAGGGGATGTAGTTTAGGGAGCAGATTTTCTCCTTGGACAAAGAAACTCATGCATTGGAGCCTCAGCTTCTTCATCTTTGGATGAAAAGAATTACTTTTACTTTCTAAGATTGCTAGGAAGGTCAGAAAGTTAGCTCTGTTTCTGGCATGTAATAGATATTCCATCGGTGCTAGTTTTACTAAATGCTTATTTTGAGATTAACTGTTTATTGTCAAGAGATAATTTAGCTTTATAAATGGAATGATCAAATTTAGCATCACTAATAGAATAGCCTGATGTTACGTGTTTTCTGAAGCAATATGGACTGCTTACCGTCCCCATTAAAGTCTTCTCGGAAAAAAAAAAAACTAAACAAACAAAAAAACAACAAACATATTTAATTTGAGTCTAATCGTACTTCTAGTTTTAACTTCTAGTTAGAAGAAACACAGGTAATTGTGGAAATAACTAAATGACTTCACAAACCAACCGTGGGGCTAATCCAAAATGTGGCTATAAGAAGGCCATTGACTTTGTCTTTTCAAAGATTTAATGTTATGGAAAAAAAGTTGTATGGGAGGAACTGTTATAGAATAAAAGACGTAACAGACATCACAGCCAAGCAAAATGTGAGCCCTCATGGATCCTAGTTTGAAAAAAAATCTATAAATTGTAATTTGGGGTCAGTTGGGAACGATTTAAGTATAGGCCAGTTAGAGGGTATAGGGAATTGCTATTCTTTTTTGGATTAAAGAAAGGTACTGAAATGATGAGGACTTTCACTTTCATTTTAAGAGATGCAAGTTGAAATATTTGGAAGTAAAATGTCAGTATCTGTAAGTTACTTTCCACAAAAATATAAACACATGTATAAAACTATGTATATAGATTAAAAATATAAAATAAACATGGCAAGAGAGTAATGATTATTGAATCTAGATGATAAATATTAATACTCATTGGACAATATTTTTTATTTTTCTGTATGCTTAAAAATTTAATGGTATGGGTCAGCCTTAAGCATTGTGCAGAAGAAGCTGAACCCTACTGACTAGGGTTCAAAATACTGGCACTGGTGACAACATGGCAGCGATGAGTGTGAAGGCCCAGCATCCTGACAGGATAAAGAATTTTTGGAAAAAGAAGAATTACAGCACGATCAGGCTCCATTGGGTGGGTGGTACTTTCTCTCTCTGTCTCCCTCTGTCTCTGACATGTGATCTATCATGAATAAAAAGGGAAAATTTTTAATTTAATAATAAATGTTTGGGAGGAAAAAAGGAAAGAAGTCACTTGGTCCGATGATGACAACCTAGTTAAAAAGTAGTAAAGTTAGTAGCGGATTCTCAACACAATATCCATAGCATGGAAGGTAAATTTTTGTAAATGTTTGTATGAATATGGATTGCTAAAAAGAAAAGATATATGAGAAGTTTATCATATACAATAAGTAAAACTCACAGATGATTTAAACAATACATTTGGCAAGCCAGGGATTTAAACAACAATACATTTGGCAAGCCAGGGATTTATCTGATGATAATGTGAATTTCCTAAATTTGCTGTTTGCTGATATTGAAATATATCCAGGCCCTAATGAAAGTATTATTCCCTCTTTAGGAGAGGAATTTAGGTCTGTCTCCCTTTTATTTTTTTCTGGTTTTGTTTCTGACCACTATATTAAGAGTGAGAAAACATTTTTTTCATCCACCCATACATTCATTTATCTGTCATCCATTCACTCTAGCAGCTTTTCTCTGGAAATACAGAGCTGGATCCAAGGCCATGCCTCCCTGGAGGAACTCCCAGACTACAGTGGAAAACACACATTTGAATGAATGGCTACCATGCAGCATGATAAGGGTATTAGAAAAGACTGTAAGAATGCTTTAGGGCCCAGCCACAGTGGTGGAAGCAGGAGGACACCTCTGTATGATGATCGAGGTCACATGGGAAGCCTAGGTTCACTACTTGGTTCAAAATGAAACAATACAGTCTTGGTGATAAACACCTGTGTTCCTAGCTGACTAGGAGGTTGAGGCAGGAAGATCTTGACATGGTGAGATCCTGTCAAAAATACCTCTCTCTCTCCTTTCCATCTTCTCTCCCTTTCTCTTTCATAAAACAAAAAAACAAAAACAAAAGAAAGGGGGCCTGGCTGGTTAGCATGGTGGTTAGGTCACTGGACTCCCATATGGCTGACTGTGGTTTGAGTCCCAGACTTGATGACTTCCTTTCTCACTTTCCCTCTCTCTCTTTCTTTTTGGTCAAATTTAATAATAATAATAATAGTGATAATGAATAAAATTACATAATTCTAAAAAGAAAAACATTATGGAACAGTAGGTGGTATAGTGGTTAAAGCATTGGATTCCCACATGGCTGACTACAGTTCAAGTCCTAGACCTGGCAGCTTGCTTTCTCACTTTCTCTCTCTCTCTTTCTGTCTTTCTCTGGTAGGCACATGTGCCCTATAGCAAATTAAGAGATTATAGTAAAAAATAAAATTAAATAAATAATTATTTTTTTAAAGAATTTTTAATTTAACTTAATTTATTTATCTAAGTTTGACCAGAGAGGAACAGAGAGGGAGAGAGAAGGAGAGAGAGAAAGTGAGAAAGCAAGCTGCCAGGTCTAGGACTCAAATCACAGTTGGCCATGTGGAAGTCCAGCACCCTTAACCACCATGCCACCTGCTGGCCCCAATAAATAATTCTTTAAAAAAAATGCTTTAGTGAGGCCAGCAAGTGGTATGGTAGTTAAGGTGTTGGATTCCCACATGACCAACCACAGTTTGAGTACTGGACCCAGTGAAAATCACATTGGGTGTTTTGTGTGTGCATGCCCAACATCAGAAGAGGAGAATGGAAGAGAAGGGATTATGGTGTGGCCATCCCTCCTGCAGGGTGATTTCAGATTTTCTCTTTTTCTATCTCTCTCCAGCATACTCATGTGTCCTATGACAAAAACTTAAGAAAAAAAAAAAAAAATCAGCATACTGATGTGTCCTATGGCAAAAACTTAAGAAAAAAAAAAAAAAAGGTTTAAGAGTCAGCAGGTGGCAAGGAGGTTAATGTGTTAGATCCCACATGGTTAACTGTGTGGTTTGAGTCCTGGATTGAACCAGGACTTAAAAATCATGCCAGATTCATGTATGTGAATGCCTAAAATCCCAAGCATACTGGAGGAGAAGGGATTGGGTGTGGCCATCCTCCTGGGGATTAAGTTCTCACTTCTCTCTGTCTCTGGTGAGCACACATGTCCTATAGCAAAACAAAACTAAAAAAAAAAAAAAAGAAAAAAAAAAAGAAAAAGATTTACAATGTTAAAGAAGGAATTGTCCTTCTCTGGCAAAGAAAGTTGACTTTGAAAATCAGTTAGGAGGAAGTAAAGGACACTGTATGCTCTCCAAATGCATCACAGGAAGTATCCTAAATATGTCCAGTAAACATTCATATATAGAGAGCACTAAATTAAACAGTAGAAAAAAGAAATACTTTCTTGAATTATTATTTACTCATTTATTTACTAGCCCAGTAGTCCAGAGCATCTTCTATACGCCACACATTATTACAGGCAGCGCAGATAAAGCAGGGGGCAGACACGTGTCCACTCTGAGTTGACTTTCTAAAAGTGGAAATAAGACAAATATTAAGAAAACAAGTGGAAACTCAGGAAAACATCAGTGCTTCGATGAAACTGAAACATGATATTAATTGTGATAGGGCTACCTTACATTAGGTGGCCAGAAATGGTCTCTCCAAGGAAATGTTGAGATCTATAGAATGAGGAGCCAACTGGTAAGAATTTAGGACATCCTGAGGAAGAAAAGAGTATAATGGCCTGGAGACAAGGGTTGTCTTGGCCGGTCTGAGGATAGAAGATGAGTATGGACTGTACACAGTGGAGGGAAGAGAGGATCCAGATGGATCAGGAAAAGGGAGCAAGTCAGATCAGGTAGAGCCTTATAGGCTAAGGAGTATAGATTTAATTCCAAGAGTGATAGGGGATTTTTAAGCAAGGAAGTGACAGGCTTGGATTTTGCTTCCAAAACTCATTCTGGCAGCTGTGTGGTGAGAGGCAGAATGAAATTCTGAGGGGTCTGGGGGTTATCACAGAGGTCCATGGGAGTTAGTGATGATGTTAACTGAGTGATGGCGAGAGATGGGTTATGATGGTGAGGATTGGTGGGGGTTGGAGATGAAATGGAGGTGGGAGGTGAAGGAAAGCTGGAAATAATGCACATTATCTGGGTGTAGGTAAAAATAAGTAACACCAACAGCAACCTGACCTGGCCAGTTGCTCTATTAACTGATCAAATGGGCCATTGTGGTGTTACGTGGATACACCTGGTAAGGAAGGTTTGTGCCACGAAATAGCTCATAGTACAGAGTTCAGTCAAAGCTTCAAACCCTAGGACTGACTGGAGCCTCTGACCTAGGTTTCTTTCTCCAGGCCTTTGCATTGCACATGAATGCACATGTACAAGTCAGATACATTGTTGGGTCTTTTTGCTAGAATTTTAGCAAAAAAAACATAGTGTCTCATTTTCTGAAAACACAAATAGCTCCTGGATTGCAATAATAACATTCAGGGGGGATTAAATTTGTCTTCTTACAGGGGTTCTAGGCAATACCAAAGTCATTTAACTCATAAAATGTCCCTGGTTGTGGCTGTATCAGGGCTGTGAAACATGCCATAATAAAATACCGATGACATCTACTAAATCAGAGACGATGGAAATATGGCCTTTCTTAGTATTCATATTGTATCATGATGAAAAAAATGTGATCTTTAAACTGTTTCAAAACAAATAGAGTCCCGGCCAATAAACAGTTCAAATAGTCGAAATTTTGTATTCTTGATGTTTTACTTTGAGAGTTTTCATTTTTTCTTTAATTTTTGCTAAGGATACCAAAATAGTATGATGGTACCTTGGGATGGGTATAGTATGTTGCCAGTGAGCTAAGGAGGATACGGATTGGCGAGTTCTCCATAAGGACATTACTCTCAGACAGGTGAATTTTATTTTAATAAATGTGCCTCTATTATTATCCTTTGGGTTGTTTTGTTCTTGATAGTGGAGATTACAATTTCCCACTCTAAGCTGGCATGATTATGCCTAGGACTCCTCTTCTTCCTCCCACACCGTGTTTAAAGACCTTAAACCATACTTCTGCCAGCCTAAAGGTTAGAGTAGAACGGGTATCACATTGTCTAAAAGGTGCTGCCCTGCTGGGATTCACACAGTGACTCTTCTCTTTGCTGCTTAGCCTGCTACTGGTTAGAGCTAGGAAGCCCGAAGAATGAGACAGAGGGACAGAAGAGGAAAAAACCTGATGAAACTAAGTTTGACCATCACACTTAAAAAGGTAGACTCATGACTGAATATTTTGTGTGTAATGGGTTGGCATTTTGAAGATGCCAGAACAATGCACAGTAATTTTTGTTATTCATGATGAGCCCTTGTTTCAAGTTGGCTCATGCTTTTCTATAACTAGTGTCAGTCATGGACAATGAGAATACAGGGGATAGAAGAAAGTCAGGATATGACATGGAAGACATATGGCAGTTAGAAAATAGAGGATGTGGGTGGAGATGAGTCAGAAATAACCAGATAGATATAAAAGAATTAAAAAATAACAGTGGGAGGAGGTAGAAAGGAGGCAGTCATTGGCAACCTTGGGGATACCAAAGGAAGGTCATATGCTTTCAGAGGGCTTCCCTAGAAGGGTATTTACACTCTAGTATGAGATGGTACATAGCAGTATCATTAATTAGGAAAGTAATAGGCGAGATGGGGGCAGAGTTCCAAGCATTCAAGTCAAGTAAGCAATCTAGAAGTTTCTATGCACCTCAAAGAGGAGACAGTAAAGAGCTGAGAGACCACCTGGGTAAAGAGGCCACCTTTGTTTATGGGCTTCCCAAACAATGACTTATGGCCAGAATGAGGGATTCCAGTTTTCAACAGCAGCACTTTGCTTTAAATGAGACCAAATGCAGCTTGGCAATGATCAGATGAGAGACCAGACCAACCCAGCCACTTTCTGTTAAAATAAGAGATGATGTGGAGACACCAAAGAAACTGAGGCCTCCTTTCCCACTGCTTCAAGAGTGAACAAAGAAGCCTTGTCATAGAAGTGAAAAAGTCATCTAGGGATAAAGAAAAGGGAAGGAGCCAGACACTCTTGATGAAGCAATCACCTAAAATAAAAGGATAGCCAGAAATAAGTAAACGTTTGAGCCACCCTAAGAGGAATATATTAAATAGAATTATATTTAATACATATATTAAATTAATATATTAAATATAGCCAATTTTTAATCTGGAAAGACATTGATTAAACCAGAATGAGAAACTGAGGTATGTAAATTTTTAGTTCTCGATTTCCCAGTTAACTGAGGAAGGGCAGGAGGTGCTCTTCAGGGAAAACAGATCACCTTTATTTTCTTCATATTAATGTATTTTAGTGTAATGTGCAAATTTGTGATTTCCACTACACATTCATGGTTAGGGTACATTACTATTACAAGTCTAGCCTGTTCCCACCTGACAGATTTCTCTAAAGATTCTTCAAAGAACATAAAAAAAGATTCAGTTTCTTCATCGGCCTGGCTAAGATTCTCAGACTATTGCAGTCTGAAGTTCTTCACAGACATTTTCTTTCTTCTTAACTTCGATGTGGGTAAGAACTGCCTTATGGTCTGCAGTCTCTTTTTGCACCCCTCTATTTTATTTTTACAGGCATCTCACCCAATACATGTCTAGCCCTTCTTATCCCATTTTGGCACCTAGAAGACACAGTTTGGTTCTTTTTTTGTTGTTGTAATTGACTCCTCAGCGTTCTTTATATATTATGGATACAAATCTTTTGTCTGACTATGTATTGTAAATATTTTCTCCCAGTGTGTGTCTTCCAGCTCATTTCATTAATAATGACTTTTGATTAGCAAGTGTTTAATTTTTTTTTTAAACCTTTACCAGAGGGCATGTACACTCACTGGAGAGAAAGAGAGAAAGACAGAGAAAGTGAGAAAGAACCCCATGGGGAATACTAACACCACAGTTCCTTCTCTTCCATTTGTCTAACCTTCTGAGATTTTGAGCACACACACACACACACACACACACACACACACACACACACACTCATCCAGTGTGTTTCTCAAGTCACTGTGCCTGGGACTTGAACCATGCAGTAGATTATGTAGGATCAAGCTGTCTTAGCCACCAGGCCATGGACTGGCCCACAACATTTAATTTTTTTTTTTTCGTTTGTTTGTTTTTGTTTTTTGTTTTGGAGAGATTTTCACTGTAGGGCGCGTGCGCTCGCCAGACAGACAGAGAGAGACATAGAGACAGAAAGCGAGAAATCACCCCCCAGGGGGGATGGTCACGCCGCAATCCCTTCTCCTCCATTCTCCTCTCGGGATCTTGGGCACGCACGCACACGCGCCCGGGGTGAGTTTTAAGCCACCGGGTCCGGGACGTGAACCGCGGTCGACTACGTGGGAGTCCAGCGACATAGCCATTACGCTAACTGCTGGTTCCCCACAACATTTAATTTTAATAAAATAAAATTTATTATTTCTTTTTTAGGATTAATGCTTTTTGTACCTGAACATTAAATTTATAGATATGATGTGGTTTATACTATTTTCTTATTGTTGTTTAATGTTTGTAGAATCTATAGCAATGTCCTTTCTCTCCCGAAATGTCCTTTTCCTCCGTCCTGATACTAGTAGTCTTTTTTAGTTAATTATCATTTTTTTAAAAATTATTTTTATTTCATTTTATTTTAAATTATTATTATTATTTTATTTGACTAGAGAGAGAGTGAGAGAGAAAGTGGGAAAGCAAGCCACCAGGTCTGGGACTCGAACCATTGTCAGCCATGTGGGAGTCCAGTGCTTTAACTACCATGCTACCTGCTGGCACCAATGATCAGTTTTTTTATATTGGATAATATGATTTTTCCCCCCGGATCAATATATCAAGGGGTTTATCAACTTAATGGATCTTTTCAAATAATTAACTTCTGCATTTGGTGGTTTTTCTTATCATTTAATCATCTATTTCAGTGATTTCTATTTTTTTCTTTATCATATTCTTTCTGTCATCTTCTTTGAGTTCAATTTGCTATTATTCTTTGAGCTTCTTAAGATCAAAGTTTAAAGCTTTATCAATCTTTGTTATTTTCAAATTTATTTATTTAAAGCTACACATTTTCCTCTAAGCAATGCTCCATCTGCACTCTGAAAATTTGATATATTCTGTATCACATATCATTTAGTTCAATGTATTTTGTAATTTCTCTTGTGATTTCTTTGAATTATGAGTTGTCTATGAAATATGTGGCTTAATTCCCAAATATTTGGGAATTTTTTTCCAGATATCTTTTTGTTACTAACTTTCCATTTAATTATGTTGTGTTGAGAGAACATATTTTATGTAGTATCTATTCTTTACATACATTGATATTTTATGATCCAGCATATACCCTATTTTTATTTGAAAAGAATGTGTATTCTGCAGTTCTAGTTGAAGTATTGTAAAAATGTCAATCAGCTTTAAGTTGATTGAATGATAGTATCCTTATTACTTATTTTTCCTAATTATTTTGTCTACTTGTTCTATTAAATGGTGAAAGAGGAATGTTAAAATCTCCCACTAAAATTTTGTATTTATTTTCCATTTAGTTTTGTTATCATGTATTAAGAAGTTCTATTGTTACATGTATCATTAAGACTGGCATGTCGTCTTGAATATTTAAAATTATTGCAAGATCTTTAGCAATACTTCTTGTCTCGAAATCTACTTTCTATGCTATTAATATATTAAAACTTTCTTTTAGATAGTATTTGCATAGCTCTTTTTCCATTCCTTTGCTTTTAACTTAGCCATATTTTTATATTTAAAGTATCTCTCTTACAGATATCACATAGTTGAATCAAGCTTTTTAATCTAATCTGACAGTCTCTGCCATATAATTGAATGTATTTAGTTCATTTACATTTAAGGTAATTATTGATAGGGTTAGTGTTAAATCTACCAAATGGTTATTTATTTTCTATTTCTTATTCTTTGTTTGCTTTGCCATTGATAACTTTTTAGTTAAACTAAATCTTTTTTTTTTAGAATTTCATCACAATTTATTAGCTTTCTATTTACACTTATATTTAAGTTTTCAATTGTACCAGTTCACAGAAGTGTATGAACCTTGTAGTAACTATAATTACATTTATCCCTCCATACTTTCTACTACTGTGGTTATATCTTTCATATCTACATATGTTTTAAACCCCTGAATATATTATACATTTTGTTTTAAATAGTTTTCCAATGCAATTAAGAGGAAATAATATTGTTTTTAATTTATCAGCACGTTTACCATTTACAATGCACTTCATTCCTTTCTTGTAATATTAAATTTCAATTTGTTGAAATTTCCCTCTAACCTGAAAATTTTTCTTTACATTTCTTTCTTTTTCTTTTTTTAAGAAGTTTTTGTTTTAGGATGCGTGTGCTTGATGGGAGAGTGAGAGAGAGTGAGACAGTGAGAGGCAAAGTGAGAAATCACCCCCCACACCTGGGTCACACTGTAATCCCTTCTCCTCCTGGGATCTTGGGCATGTGCCCAGCATGAATTTCAAGCTACTAGGTCTGGGACTTGAACTGCAGTCAGCCATGTGGGAATTCAGTAATTAATTGCTACACTATCTGCTGGCCCTCATTTCTTTAGTGCATATTTGCTGGCATATTTTCCTAGTTCACTATGATCTGAGCGTATCTTTATTTCACCTTCATTTTTGAAGACTATATCACTGTGCATATATTTCTACATCAAGAGGTTTTGTTTTGTTTTATTGCTATTTAAGTAGTGTACCTTTCCCTTCTTTTCTGGCTTATATTATTTCAATGTAAAGTCAGCAATAACTTTCATCATTGTTATTTTCTAAATACTGTGTTCTTTTACTATGATTTTTAAAATTATTTTACTTAATTTTATTTATTTATTTACTTATTTTTTAATTTGTCCAGAGTGGGACAGAGAGAGAGAGAGAGAGAGAGAGAGAGAGAGAGAGAAAGTGAGAAAGTAAGCCACTAGGTCTAGGACTCAAACTGTGGTCAGCAACGTAGGAGTCCTGCACCCTTAACCACCACCCCACTGCCGGCCCCAGTATTATGGTAGCTTTTAAGATTTTTCTTTAACTTTTATTTTTCAGAAATTTGTCTATTTTGTCTAGATTGTTTTTTAAATGTGTGTTTATTCTGCTGACTGCATATTGAGTCTTTTGCATCTGTGGACTTAAACTTTTATCTACTTTTGAAAACTTTTGGTCATTTTTATCAAATAAAAAAAATTACCAGAGGGTGCATGTGATAACTGAAGATAGAGTGAGACTGAGAGAGAGAGAGAGAGAGAGAGAGAGAGAGAGAGAAGGAAAATGAAAAAGGACCCTCCATAAGGGATGGTCAAATTGCAATTTCTTCTCCTCTATTTTTCCTTCCTTTTGAGATTTTGGGCATGCACACCCATGTGCTCAGTGTGTTTTTCAAGTTGCCAGGTCCAGGATTAGAACTCTGTGATCAGCCATGTGGAATTAGGCACCTTAACCACTATTCCACCAGCTGGCTCACAATTTAATTTTCTTACCCTGTTTTTCTTTTCTATCCTTCCAGGTCTCCAGTTAAATTTATAATAGACCACTTGATATTTTCCCTGAGGTCACAGAGAATCTATTCATCTTTTTCTAATTGTTTTCTCCCCATTTTTTCCCAGCTTCTATATTTTGTATTTTTCTGTCTTTAAGCTCACTGATCTTTTTCTTTACAGTGTTTAATATGTTATTAAGACCATCCAGTCAACTTTTCAATCTAAGTTTTATGATAGATATGGTATTCTTTAGTTCTAGAATTTCTGTTTAGCTCCTTTCAGAAAAATACTTTTCTCTACTTGGTTGAGATCCTCCATAATGCTTACTCAGTATGTTCATCATTTTCTGTATAGCCTTGAACACATCTATAATAGCTATTTCAAGTTCTTTATCTATTAAATTCAATATATATGTCATCTAATTTCCTTTTCTGTTTATTTTTCTCCTTTATTCCTTTATGGTTTCCATCTTCTAGCTTCTTTGCATGTCTACCAAGTTTTGATTGTTTTAATTTAATTTATTATTACCATTATTTAATTTGCTTATTGGGAATGCATGCTCACCAGAGAGAGACAGAGAGAGAGAGACAGGGAAAGTGAGAAAGTAAGCTGCCAGGTCCAGTACTTGAACTGCAGTTGGCTATGTAGGAGTCCAGTGCTTTAACAACCATGCCACCGGCTGGCCCTGATTGTTTTAATTTTCTTATTGTACATGGTTAAGAGTCTGAGTGTTAGTGTCTTCCTTTAAAGCTCCTCTCAGACTGTGTGTGTGTGTGTGTGTGTGTGTGTGCACAGATGTGTGTTACAAAAAGTCAGTTGATTTACTGGCTGATAAGGTTGATCCTATTAAGGCCTGGATTTATAGTTTAGTGAGGGCAGGCTGTAGAGTAGTTCTAACTCTATTGTAGAGGTAGTAGCCCTACTTCAACATTTGTCTTATTTGAAGACAAGGTCATGGCAGAGGTGTACACTAAGAACAATCTACTTAGGCAGGTTGGCAACCCAATATCAGTCGGTGTGACTTCTGTGATCTCTGATCAGCTCACAACTTGCATGCTGCTGTTAATTCTGTCCTTGTTGAAACTTGCCCTATTCACATTCAGATTAGTATTTGGCAAAGACTTAAGGGATTTTGAGGCAAATTTCTGAAGATCCTTCTCAGCACAACTCCCTTAGTTCTACCTAGTACCTTCCCTACCAGATTCTAGCTGCCCCAGCAGCTCCAAATTCTTTTCTGTGTTCCCTTGGTCTCATGAGAGTCATACTTTTTTGTTTGAGTCCCACCTCTGTGTGAAAAAGTTTGGCACTATTCCCACGTAGGTACTCAGTATGAATGTAGAGTTCACCTAATATGTTTCCTGCTCTCAAGCTTAGAGCTTTGTACCTTAGCTGTCTAGTTCCTGAAAACTGTTTCTCTGTTTCCCTCTCCCTCCCTCTCTCTCTCTCTCTCTCATATATATATATATATATAGGTCCAGGATTAGAACTCTGTGATCAGCCATGTGGAATTAGGCACCTTAACCACTATTCCACCAGCTGGCTCACAATTTAATTTTCTTACCCTGTTTTTCTTTTCTATCCTTCCAGGTCTCCAGTTAAATTTATAATAGACCACTTGATATTTTCCCTGAGGTCACAGAGAATCTATTCATCTTTTTCTAATTGTTTTCTCCCCATTTTTTCCCAGCTTCTATATTTTGTATTTTTCTGTCTTTAAGCTCACTGATCTTTTTCTTTACAGTGTTTAATATGTTATTAAGACCATCCAGTCAACTTTTCAATCTAAGTTTTATGATAGATATGGTATTCTTTAGTTCTAGAATTTCTGTTTAGCTCCTTTCAGAAAAATACTTTTCTCTACTTGGTTGAGATCCTCCATAATGCTTACTCAGTATGTTCATCATTTTCTGTATAGCCTTGAACACATCTATAATAGCTATTTCAAGTTCTTTATCTATTAAATTCAATATATATGTCATCTAATTTCCTTTTCTGTTTATTTTTCTCCTTTATTCCTTTATGGTTTCCATCTTCTAGCTTCTTTGCATGTCTACCAAGTTTTGATTGTTTTAATTTAATTTATTATTACCATTATTTAATTTGCTTATTGGGAATGCATGCTCACCAGAGAGAGACAGAGAGAGAGAGACAGGGAAAGTGAGAAAGTAAGCTGCCAGGTCCAGTACTTGAACTGCAGTTGGCTATGTAGGAGTCCAGTGCTTTAACAACCATGCCACCGGCTGGCCCTGATTGTTTTAATTTTCTTATTGTACATGGTTAAGAGTCTGAGTGTTAGTGTCTTCCTTTAAAGCTCCTCTCAGACTGTGTGTGTGTGTGTGTGTGTGTGTGTGCACAGATGTGTGTTACAAAAAGTCAGTTGATTTACTGGCTGATAAGGTTGATCCTATTAAGGCCTGGATTTATAGTTTAGTGAGGGCAGGCTGTAGAGTAGTTCTAACTCTATTGTAGAGGTAGTAGCCCTACTTCAACATTTGTCTTATTTGAAGACAAGGTCATGGCAGAGGTGTACACTAAGAACAATCTACTTAGGCAGGTTGGCAACCCAATATCAGTCGGTGTGACTTCTGTGATCTCTGATCAGCTCACAACTTGCATGCTGCTGTTAACTCTGTCCTTGTTGAAACTTGCCCTATTCACATTCAGATTAGTATTTGGCAAAGACTTAAGGGATTTTGAGGCAAATTTCTGAAGATCCTTCTCAGCACAACTCCCTTAGTTCTACCTAGTACCTTCCCTACCAGATTCTAGCTGCCCCAGCAGCTCCAAATTCTTTTCTGTGTTCCCTTGGTCTCATGAGAGTCATACTTTTTTGTTTGAGTCCCACCTCTGTGTGAAAAAGTTTGGCACTATTCCCACGTAGGTACTCAGTATGAATGTAGAGTTCACCTAATATGTTTCCTGCTCTCAAGCTTAGAGCTTTGTACCTTAGCTGTCTAGTTCCTGAAAACTGTTTCTCTGTTTCCCTCTCCCTCCCTCTCTCTCTCTCTCTCTCATATATATATATATATATATAGCCAGAGTTGCTTACAATGGGAGGGTAAAAATGATAGGCATTAATTCATTGTGGCTAAACTCTATCACTACTGTAAGAATTTATTTTTTTTTCTTTAGAGGTTTTTGCCTTAGAGCACGTGTGCTTGCCAGAGAGAGAGACAGAGACAGAGACAGTGAGAGGGAAAGTAAAAATCACCCCCCAGGGAGGAGGGCCATGCCACTCTCCCTGCTCCTCCATTCTCCTCCTGGGATCTTGGGCATGCATGCACACATGCCTGGTGTGAGTTTCAAGCCACCGGGTCAGGGATTCGAACCACAGTTGACCATGTGAGAGTCGTAACTGCTACTCTATCTGTTGGCCTCACTACTATAAGAGTTTATAGAGCTCTTTTCCAGATTGAACCATGGAGGTCGTTCAAGAGAGGAAAAAGAAGTTTCCTGCTGCGGCAGAAACCAAGAAAAAGGCTTGTGCTGCCGCCGAAGCCACCAAGCAAAAGGCTCCTGCTGTGCCAGAAACCCTTAAGAAAAAGCGAAGGAATTGTGCAGAGTTGAAGATCAAGCGCCTGAGAAAGAAGTTTGCTCAAAAGATGCTTCGAAAGGCAAGGAGGAAGCTTATCTATGAAAAAGCTAAGCACTATCATAAGGAATA
>NW_006159776.1:2199691-2206037 GCF_000334495.1 Tupaia belangeri chinensis | reverse complement strand
TGGTCAGGAAATAAAAAGTGGCTGTTTTCAAACTGAAAAAAAAAAAAAAAAAGAGCTTATAGAAAGGTATTGTCTTACCTGTATTATAAAGTGAAGAGAGGATGCTTATGTGATATGTCTATAATATGTACGCATGATACACCCACACTTATATACATATATGCCAGTACAAGTTGAACTAGTCAGTAGAAAATTAGTTTGGGAGGAGTTTTTGACGATCAATTCCTCTATGACTGAGATAATGTTTAAATGGCTGAATGACTTTATATTGGGCCCTTCTCATACTCTGGTCATATTTTCTGCCATTTCACATCCCACCCTGGTCCTCACACCATTTATGGCCCTCCAGCAATCTACTTGTCATTTTCTAAATAAATTATTTTCCTTTACACCTCCATGTATGTTTTGCCATTCTCTGTGCCTGGAATGCCTTTCAGTCTTTTCTTTTTCTCTTTCTTTCAAGAACGCTGCTTTACCTTTTCTGCAAAAATGATCTATTCTCCACCAGAAATACTAACTATACTTTCTCAGTTCTTTCTCTACTATTTCATCGATCTCAGTGTTTGGAAATATTTTTAATGTATTACTATCCCCATTTCCCATTCCCATGATACTGTGCAATTATAGCATAATGATATTTTAAGGATCATGTCTTATTAATTGATATATCTCCATCACAGTCACAATCTGGCACATAGTAGGTTCCCAAGGAGTGTTTGCTCATTAGATGAATTAATGAATATATGCATGGTAAAATAAAACATCAGGTATCTGGGTTCTAATAATAATTCGTAACTTTACGACAATAGAATCTAAAGACTAAGTCACATGTTTTCCACGCTGTCCAACATCCACTCTTTGTCTCCTGGTTGCACATCTGAATTGTATTATTTCTCAAAGGCCATTAAGAAGCCTTCAGAGAAAGCACATGAAATTACCTCCAGTGTTGGTTTGCAATAATGTCCTTTTGTTCTCAGATAGTCTCCAGTTGACAGCTATCAAGGTTGTTCTAATTTGTGTCAAACAGGCCATCTACAGGGAACATTTTGGAATGGGGAAGGTTCAGGAGATAGAAAAAAAGTAATGAATATAAAGTGTAAATGCCATAGTAAAGTAATAGAGACATATAATAACAGCAAGGGAAATTTGACCTTCTGGCCGGAAACTCGATCGTGAACCAATTGGAGAACTTTAGAAAATTGGATCAGCCTCAATAGTCACAGAGTAAACATGGGAAGCACAATCCAGTCTTATTAAACATAATGCACACTTAATGCATAATTTTATTGCAACCAATTTCATGCTACTGCTTTAAATGAAGCTGGGTTTACTTCCATTGCACCAGTCCACTACCATTAGTGCCTCTTAAGAGAACGGCAAGGCCGGTAAACTGTCACTGGGCTGATCTCTTCCTCAGCCATACTTTCTGCTTCATAAATTCACCCTGCTCCCACGGCTTGTACTGAGATCTTGTCTCCATTCAGTACATGGCTTTTGAAACACTATGCTGTTTTGGCAAGTTGTTTGCATATGGGGATGTTATAGCATTTGCTTTTAATGCCAGCCTGTAAAGCAGTGAACCTCGGCTGTGGTAGAATGTTTGTCTGAATCCCAGACCCAAGGGTGGGGTTCCTATTATCTATAAATTCAGTCTGGGACAAGGGTAGCATCTGCACTGTGATAAGAAAGGAGATGTGATTCTGGACAGAAACAGAGAATTAAAAACCCACACTATGTATCTCCTCTCTATCCGAAGGCTTATTTTCCCTGTCAATATTAATTTCATCATATATGCCTTCAAATTGTTATTTGTCTTCTTCTAGGATCTGGTGTTCAGATGTCTAAATATAAATGGGATAAGGTGTTCGATATGAGTTTATAAAATCTGGAGCCTGTCTACCGACTTTGGAGTCTTGGTTTTGCATGATACCGCATCTCTCAGTGTCAATTTCTTCATCTGGGAAAGGAGCTTCATAGTCATCTTATGAGCCACAGACAAGGACAGGCTGCAAAAGCACTTTGTAAACCTGAAAATGGTTTGCATAACTTATTGTAATTAAAGAAAAATATTGAACGTGATAAGCTATGAACGAATTAAATTCTGTCCAAGCCACCATTCTTTCTGAAACCTAATAGACATTAGATTTTTAAAATATCAAACAATGTAGTGGATATATTTTAACTTCTCTACAGAATTCCCCTCTCCAAAAACAAAATCTAAATTTAATTTTCATACTGGAACAAAACTGGAAATATTTTCAGTCAGCTATGGAATGAGAAAGCAAACAGTAGCAAATTCTGTGAAGGCATCAGTAGCAGAAGGTCTTCACAGATCTCTGGGGCTCTTTAAATCCTGTACAAAGCCTTGCTTTCCCCTTGAACAACTCACTCCCTACAGGACTCCCTTGAAAGTGCCTGTTCTGCCAGAGCCATGAAGTGCTCTGGCACTGGGGTTTGTAGTGGCCTCATAAGGGATGCTCTTGAGGTGGCCACAGGAGATCCAGAAGGGAAATTACTGATCTGCATTCTGAATTCTGGATTCATCTGTATTTCAAAGAACATCTATAGAGGAAGGCAACTGCTTCCAGATAGTTAAATGTGAAGCCCGGTCAGAGTTTTCTACAATTTCCAAAATCTACCTAGTGTTGTAAAGAGAATGATATAACAATTGTACATTATGGCATAGCTGTTCAAAAACATATATAGAAGCCTCTTCCATATGAGGTTAGAGGTTGAGTTCTAGGAGAAAGAGTCTAATTTGGGGAAGACCATACTTGGCATAGATTTCAAAATTCCTCTCTCTTTCTCTCTGAAATAAGCAACATTCTTACATTATTTTAAAAAATCCTTAGATGTGTACTGTTTAGTTCCAAATAGGATTGGCCATCCATTGACTCATTCAGCAACAAACATCAGTGGAGAACTGTTGGATGGCACTGTGTAGGCAGCAGGGATAAGAGATGATTCCACCTCGAAAGAGTTATATTCTATCAGTAAAATAATCCAGGTACAACAAAAGCATAATACAAGACAGGATGGAATGGGGTCATAAAGACATCTGGAATTCAAGGTTAGAGAGTTTCAGGAGAAAGAGTTTACCCAACTGAATAAAGATTTATTTTGTGCACATCCAAATTAGTTAATTATGTTATCATTATGATAACCTTTAAAATCCTTTCTAGACTTGATTTAGAAAATCCACCTAGCACACATCACCAGGTCTTGGACACCTGGACTATCTTCCAAAATGTGCAGCATCTATGGTTTGAAAGCTCAATGTGAAGTATGTTAGTACAATATTACAGCTGATGAGGACAGCTTAAGAAATTTCCTACCATCTCATAACAGGTTGAAAAGATTAGTGAAATCTGGAATGGTAATGAAGTTAATCTTTACTGGCAAGTTGGCCAACTTACCCCTGGTCACTTTTCTGCATTCTGGGAAGTCATTATTCTGCTCACTTTATTGCTAATTCCCTTCCTCCTTTTACCTCTTCCTCTTCCTTCTTCTCCTCCCCTCCTTCTTCCTCTATTCCCCCACCTTGATTTCCCTTCACTTCCTTTTCCTCTTCTTCCTTCTCCTTTACATTTTAAAAATTTTGTGGTATAATTCATGTAGTGTATATAAATGATATGAAAACACACAATTTTAAAGCACATTGTTCAGCGGTCTTTAGTATATTCATAACATTTTGCAAACAGCAGCTCTAATACCAAAACATTTTTTCTCACTGAACTCCCACCCTGTCAAAGCCTAAATCTTTAGCAATAATTTTCTAAACTCTATCTTTCCCAAGACCTAGACAAACATCAATCTACTTTGTCTCTATAGATTTGCCTATTTTGGATATTTGGATAAATAGAATCATACAATATATGACTTTTTCTGTCTGGTTCCTTTACTTACAGTATTTTCAAGTTTCATCTAAGTTGTAGCATGTAATAATTCTTCTTTTCTTTCTTTTTGTTTTGGAGAGATTTTTGCTATAAGGCTGCATGTGCTCACCAGAGAGACAGAGAAACAGAGACAGAATGCGAGAAATCACCCCCGGGGGGATGGCCACACCACAATCCCTTTTCCTCCATTCTGCTCCTGGGATTTTGGGCACACACACATGTGCCTGGTGTGAGTCTAAGCCACCGGGTCCAGGACTTGAACCACAGACTACTACATGGGAGTCCAGTGATGTAGCCATTATGCTATCTGCTGGCCCCTTCTTTTCTTTCTATGGCTGAATAAAATATACATTTTGGCAACTCACTAATCAGTGGATGGACATTTGGGTTATTTCTATTTTTTAATTTTTGTGAATAATGCTACTATAAATGTTTGGGTTTATGCTCTATAAGGCTGCATGTGCTCACCAGAGAGACAGAGAAACAGAGACAGAATGCGAGAAATCACCCCCGGGGGGATGGCCACACCACAATCCCTTTTCCTCCATTCTGCTCCTGGGATTTTGGGCACACACACATGTGCCTGGTGTGAGTCTAAGCCACCGGGTCCAGGACTTGAACCACAGACTACTACATGGGAGTCCAGTGATGTAGCCATTATGCTATCTGCTGGCCCCTTCTTTTCTTTCTATGGCTGAATAAAATATACATTTTGGCAACTCACTAATCAGTGGATGGACATTTGGGTTATTTCTATTTTTTAATTTTTGTGAATAATGCTACTATAAATGTTTGGGTTTATGCTTTTGTGTGAACATATGCTTTTATTTTTCTGGGGTATATACCTATGAATTGAATTGCTGGGTCATATGATGACTCAATGATTAACATTTTGAAAGACTGCAAGACTACCTTCTATAACGGCTGCAATCTTTTGCATCCCCACAAGTGACATATGTGGGTTCCAATTTCTCTTTATCTTCACCAGCACTTGTTCTTGTCTGTCATATAAATGAAATCCACGTTAGTCAGTGTGAAGTGATATCTCATTGTGGTTTGATTTGCATTTCTCTTATGGCTAATGCTGAACATTTTAACATGTGTTTGTTGTCTCTTTGTATATCTCCTCTAAAGAAATGTCTATTGAAATCCTTTGTTATTTTAAAAATTATTTTTTAAATTATGAAGTTCGAGAAACTACATTCTAGACCAAAGTTCTATATCAGATATGTGATTTGCAAATATTTTTTACATTCTTTAGGTTGTCTTTCCAGTTACTTGATGGTATTCATTAAAGCACACAGGATTTTAATTTCAAAGTTCCATGTATTTATTTTTCTTTACTTATTTGTACTCTTGGTGGCATAGTTAATCAGGCTTGGCTTAACTCAAGACCATGAAGATTTATTTACATTTTACTTTAAGATTTTTAAATCATTAGCCTTTACATCTAGGTCTTTTGTCCATTTGGAGTTATTTTTTGTATAAGGAGTGAAGTAGGAGTCCAACTTCATTCACCTGCTTGTATTTATCCAGGCAATACGGGAACATTTGTTGAAAAGATTACTCTTTCTTTGCTGATGGTCTTGGTGCACATGTAAAAAATTATTTTATATCCTGATCAACACAAGACATACTCACAGAGGGACTTGGGGGAGAGTGAGAATGTTATCCTAGGTGAGAGAATAGGAGTAATTTGGGCATCCAGCTAACCTGGGCAATTGTACACTGCTATAAGATTGGAGGAAGAATGACTAAGCTGGAAGTAATAAGTGAAAGAAAACAAGGCAATCCGGTGCAAGTAGGTCCAAGTTTTCCCTTTTATTTTTTCACTTTCTTTAATACTAAGATTATACTATAGATTAGAAGTCTACATGCAGCAAAAATCTTAGCAAATCTGCAACATAAAGTGTTGGTGCTCCTTGTAAAAGTGCTAGGAGTTGTGGGACCAGCAGTTAGCGTAATGGCTATGTCGCTGGACTACCACGTAGTTGACCGTGGTTCACGTCCTGAACCCGGTGGCTTAAAACCCACGCCGGGCGCGTGTGCATGCATGCCCAAGATCCCGAGAGGAGAATGGAGGAGAAGGGATTGCGGTGTGGCCATCCCCCCTGGGGAGTGATTTCTTGCTTTCTCTCTCTCTCTCTCTGTCTGTTTGGCGAGCGCATGCGCCCTATAGAAAAACCCTCTAAAAAAAAAAAAAAAAGAACAGTAGTGCTCTATGATTCATTTTTCTGTGTTTGTGTGTGTGTGTTTCGCTATAAGGGCAAGTGCGCTCACCAGAGAGACAGGAAGTGAGAAATCACCTCCCAGAGGAAATGGCCTTACCAGTCTCTTCTCTTCCCTTCTCTTCTGAAGATTTTGGGCACACATGCACATGCATCTGGCATGACTTTTGAGCCTCAGGATTGGGAATTAAACCACAGTCAGCCACATGGGACAGTGCCTTC
>NW_006159776.1:2180355-2199368 GCF_000334495.1 Tupaia belangeri chinensis | reverse complement strand
AAACCCCCATAGAAAAAACCCCTCCAAAAAAAAAAAAAAAAAAAAAAAAAAAAAAAAAACACCTCTAAAGAAAAAAAAAGTGGAGGAGTTTTTTTTATTGGGGGAGAGGGGGATTGTGTGAGCAGAATTCATTTCAGTGACACGGCAAAAGGAAACAGAAAGGAAGAGACTTCTCCATCTATTGGTATCTGTGGTTGAACAAGACTGACTTTCATGGACTAAAATGGCCTATCATCCATACACAGCCTACAGATTTAATGCTATTTTACATGTTTATTTTAATACAACATTGCAAGAAATATATCCTCCATTAATTATTAATCATTGTTTTATACCTTTGTATGAAGATTAATGAGCAAAGGGGCATAGAAAAGACTCCAGTTGTTCTGCATGAAAGACATTCCCAGGAATGCAAGAAGGAAGATTGCTAGGATTGGGAAGGTTACATGGTGGCTGGCAAGACTTAAAATGTACATATATGTGTCCCTGGACTTTGAAAATCTGATTTAAAGGTTTTCAAAGAATGATTAGTATAGTTCTACAACATGTCACTTAGAGCAGAGAGTGTGCCAAGAGAAGGTAAAACAACTTTCAAATAGCTCTGAAGGTAAACCTCTGTTGGATCCCAAATGGGAGGAGCCTGGGAATAAAGAGGACTACAGAAAAGATAGGAAAGAATAACACATACTAAGGACAGTGTGAAGAAGCATTGTAGAGAAAATTCAAGTTGTGCTGAAACTGTTGGAAAGTATGAAACAGACCAGAAAAGATTAAACCAACATGGTTGGGGGGAATCAAAGCCTAGTCATGGTGTCCATTGTGCCCTACATCCTTCATCTGCTTTTATATACCTCCTGCCACTTGTATTTCGTCAACCCACGTTCGGTTCTGGCCCTGCTACTATCTCTGAAATTGCTCTAAGATCACCAGGGGCTGATTTGACTTCAAATTCTGTGTGCATCCTTCATTGTACATCCTGCTAATCTTCTCTACAATATTGAAGAGATCAACCAACTCCCCTTTTTTGACAGTCTCTTCTCTTCTGCCTTCCCTGATTGTTCCTTCTGTTTCCATTTACCTGTCCTTTGAGATTTCAGCATGTCCCACCGTTTACTTCCATTCTGTAGGTGTTTGTAAAATTTAGTCAATAAACTCATTATTTTTTTCAAAAAATTATTTTCTTTCAGCATAGATTGCTACTATTAATGTCAAACTAGTCTCCCAGATTCAGCTCCTCCTTTCCCCATTCACCCTACGTACATTGCCAATAGAATATTTTTCCACTATAGATATGACCACCACTCTTTAACACCTTATAATGACTCTTCATTATTCACAGCGTCAAGACCGTAAGACCCCATTTCTGTTTCTGGATCTTTAGGCCAAGTTGCTTGGTCCCCAGAGCTCTTGTCCTGCTGTGAATTGTGGCTTTGGGGTTTGGAGATTTTCCTCAAGTCTACCTACTTTAATCTTGGTTGGCTTCTCAGAATCTCTCTTGGATTATGAATAAAAGCATTGCCCCTTCATTCCATCATTGCATATGAAACATTACGTAATGCCGCATAATGCTACTCAAGTATTCTGTGATGTAACCCAGGTGACTCTGTGAATACCCTATTTATTCTTGCACACACACACACACACACACACACATATGTGTACACACACAATTTACCTTTTAAGTATTTACCCAAATATGTCCTTTTGCTTGTGTTAAACATGCACACATGTTCACATGCATATGCGTACTTAACTGTATAAACCATGATAACTTAGCTGCAGCAGGTGTGAAAAAAACCTTAGGAATTATGATAAATAAGAACCTCAAGTTGAATCAACAGTTAGAGAAGTTTGCCAAAAACATAAATGCAATCTTGGTCTGAATAGAGGGTGGTAAATTGTGCATTCATTCAGCGGTATTATTGATTTGTCTATTCTATGCTGGATGCTCCAGATATGATCCCTGCCTTTTTAAAGTCCAATGTCTTTTGAGAAAATAGACATGAAATAATTGTAGCCATATAAATAGGTGCACAATTATAAAGTGTGAGCGGTTCTATAAAGGAAAAGAATAGAGTATAGAGAATAGAGTACAGAGAAAGAGTCTTGATTTAGATTAGGAGGTGAGAGAGGACCTCTTTGGGGGGAGGAATTGAAAACTGAAGGGCACAGCCAAGAGATGTGCAAGAGAAAAAGAAATCTAAGCAGAAGGAAGTACACGACAAAGGCCAAGTTAAGAAGCTTGAATAGTATCTTAGGTTTAACCGTTGAAAATGGGTTTTAGTGGATAATCATCTTCTATTCATGATATCATATTACCACAGTGTAAAGTAAGCATTTCACTGTACTTTGCAAATAATCTCTTTAAGATTATTCAAGATTGGATCTTTATCAGAAGAATGGTGTGAAATGAAGAGTGTCTGAAAATCAGGAGGAAAATGGGAGTGCTAACTTGGAGAAACAAGGAAGGAAAGAAAAATGGTATTTCTTGACCATGTGCTATGTGCTAGTAACTATTCTTGGAGCTATCACATATAATATCTCATTCAGTCCTTACCATAGCCCTGAAAGTTAGGCAGGTGTTCCATTCTACAGATGGGAGAATTGAGGTTGAGTGAGATTTAGTAATTTATATAATGAACATATGTAGAACGAACTTTCAAACCTAAGTCTATTTGATGTGGTGTTCTACACCATCATCACAAGATCACTTCTTTAATATCTCTAAAAGGCTGCCCAGTGCTGGAAATGCAAAGTTTCTGGTGCTCATAACAAGAGAACCAAAGGGAATGAGTAGCAATGTTCATAGAGACATAGGGATTAGGAGTCTCATTGGGAAGGAGGTCAGATTAAGCAAATAGATAGAGTTAGTTCAGTTTAATCCAACCAAAAGCCTGGGAGATTTAAAGGAGGGTCAGGGAGTTGGGAGGACATTTCACTAAGAAGCTCCAACATTCCTGGGACTCTGTCTTAGTCAGTTTGGGCTGATATAACAAAGTACCATAGATTGAATACCTTATAATCAACAGGAATTTATTTATAAATATTTTTATTGCTGAGGAAGCATGTATTCACCAGAGACAAAGAGGGAGACACAGAAGTTACCCCCTAATAGGGCATGGCCTTGCCACAATCCCTTCTCTTCCTTTTCTCCATTTTATCAGAATTTTAGGCACACACATTCACATGCACGTATAGTGTGTTTTTCAAGCCTCCAGGGCTGGGATTTGAACTGCAGTCTGCCATATGGGATCTGGCTCCCTTAACTACTATACTATGAAGCTGGCCCTAGAAATGTATTTCTCATAGTTTTGGCAGCTGGGCAGCACCTGATTAAGGCACAGGTAATTTGGAGTTTGACAAGTTTAGTGGGAGCCCATTTCCTAGCATAGATGATGCCTTCTTGCTGTATTCTCACAAGGTGGAAGAGGGAAACAAACTTCAGTGGACACCTAAGGCCCAAGGATGCTAATCCTATCCATGAGGATAATTACCTCCCCAAAGTCCCCACATCCTAATATTGGATGGTTAAGTTTCCTAACCTTGGGGGTTAGGTTTTAATATATGAATTTTGAGGAGATGAAATATTTATTTATTTATTTTTAAAGAATTATTTTATTTAACTTTATTTATTTTAATTTGACCAGAGAGTGAGAGAGACAGAGAAAGAAAGTTACCAGGTTCAGGACTTGAACCATGGTCGGTCATGTGGGAGTCCAGAGCCCTTAATCACCACGCCACCCACCAGCCCCGGAGATGAGAGTATTTAGACTATAGCAAACTCCTTTTGAGGAGAACTTGCTAGTCAGCTGTGAGGTGTACAGTGTTGAACTGCTGTCACATTTGTATTAGGTAGTCTCTGGTCAGTGACTGAGTATGGCAGCAACACAAGGGCCTGACCACTCCTGACTGGATATCTGTTCTAGATCTTCCCAGTGGGTACTCTAAGACTTTGTCACATGAGCATTGCCTGATGCTCTCCCTGCCCAGTCTGACTGCTTCCCAGAGGACCTGAACTGACATGGACATAAGAGCAAGAAGAAAACTAGGAGCCCATTGGCTTGACATGTTTTAATAATAACGAGGTCATATCTAGCAGTTATGATGTGCTAGTCTGCGGTCTAAAAGTTCCATGTATTTGAATTCTCTTATCTTCAAGATGCTATGAGTGGGTACTTTTATTGGCTCCAATAATAGATGAGAATTCACAGCAAAATATATAACTACTCTACGGTCTCATTGCTAGTCATCTGTAGAGCCAGAATTTGTAACCATGAAGTCTGGCATAGTGTTGAAATTTATAACTCTATGCTCCTTTTGGGCAACTCACTTCAAGGGGATTACAGACAAACTTGAAAGATAACAGAGCAAGGCCTTTTGAAGTGTTTGCATTTTGCATGGGTAGACTTCCAGTAGACTTCCTGATCTGCCTCTCCTCTCACACTCCACTCTGCTCCATCCACGCTGGCCATCCTCCATTTCCTTGTATTCTCTTAGTCCTTTTCTTTCGGGGCCTTCCCAACTGCCACTGCCTTGGCCTGGCACCCTCATCTTCACATTCATTGGATCAGAGTCCACTTATTCTCTAGCTCTTAGTCAGTCACTACATCCTTGGAGAAATCTGTCCTGTCAGCCTATGATTAATACTTTGCAGCACTCACACTGGCACTTGATACTTTTCTCCTAGAATTCTTATTAAAACGACAATGAAGCAACTGATTTTACAATGATTTCTTTGATGTTTGTCCCTTTCCACAGACATGACATCTGCATTATTCCCCAGAGTATCCCTAGGTCCTGCCCTAGCTTAGCACATGATAGTAAATATCTAGCGGAGAGACCAGCAGTTAGCGTAATGGCTATGTTGCTGGACTCCCATGTAGTCCACCATGGTTCACGTCCCGGACCCAGTGGCTTAAAAAACTCACACTGGGCGCATGTGCGTGTGTGCCCAAGATCCCAAGGGGAGAATGGAGGAGAAGGGATTACGGTGTGGCCAACCTCCCCCCCCCAGGGGGGTGATTTCTCACTCTCTGTCTTTCTGTCTCTCTCTGTTTGTCTGGCGAGCACATATGCCCTAAAGCAAAAAAAAACTCTCCAAAAAAAAGTAAATATCTAGTGAATATGTTGGCTGGATGGTCTGCCCTGGATTCCTGGGTCTCAGTCACAAAGGAGAGAGGGTAGAAAGAAGTTTATAGCAGATGCATACATCCATATGAAGAAAAATTAAAAAACATATGTTTGAAAACTAGGTCAGAGTGGTGCAGATGGGACTTAAGCATACCTTCCCCTGATGCTTGCAGAAGCTGTTAGACACGTGGTGGGAATTTTGTAGAGGAAAGTCAGCATGGCAGCTTTGATCACAGAGCCAGGTGTACAGCCCAGTTCCGGAGAGTCCCCGAGTGACCTCTCTGAGGCTGCAGTATCCACAGGTGCTTTGACATCATCCAGAGAATGTGATATTCAATCTTCACAAATGAAAAATTGTTAGCCTAAATATGACCAAAACATGTGTCTTTGGGTTTTTCTTTTCTTTTATTAAGTAAATGCATAGCAAGCATAGATAGATTTTCTACTTGTTTACTACTCCTACAGATAAATACTTTGTTGATAAATTAGTTCGCAGAAGTAATTCATTGTTAGTTCTCAGTTACAGCTTACATATACAAAGCCATCAGAGGAAAACAGCTAGTGGTAGAAAATGGAGCCCTGTCTCTGGCTTGAGTTTGGTCTTTATTCTTACAATACTGAGAATAAGGCCCTCCTTTTCCATACCACTGTTTTTTAACTGAGAAATGAGGAGATAGACTGGATCTTCCTCACTGTCCTTTACTTCTCAGAATTATAGGTCATATTTCTGAGTGTGATGGTACTACCTTTTGTGTTCCCACCCTCTTTAATGCCATAGGCTTCTATCCTCCCTTCTCACAACAGAGAAATGACCTTGGGGACCAGTAGTGTAGAGGTTGAATATTCTTGCCTCATATAGCTATAGCTTGAAAGGATTATAATGAGAAAATCAAATTTTCTAAAAAATTTGGATTTTATAAAATGGTTACATAAAACGTTTTAAAATTTCTCCCAGGAGTTTGTGACAATGTGATATTATGCCCACTTTACAGATAAGAAAACCGTGGTTCAAAGAAGAATGTGATATGCCCAAGATCTCATAGCCCAATGCATTTTTAAGGCTTGAACCACCACTGAAGCTCATAAACATTGTCATTACTGCATTACTGTATTACCAAATGGGGTCAAGTGTAAGAAATACATATTTAAGCAGTATTCACTGCTTTCATACACAGTGAATATGAATATAAACTTGGCTATTAGCTTTGTATATGTAAGCCATAACTGAGAACTAAAAATGAAGTATTTCTGTAAATTAATTTATAAACAAAGTATTTATTTCTGAAACTATATATTAAGCAAGTAGAAAATATATGCTTGCTATGAGTATACTTAATAAAAGAAAAAAAACCAAGGTCACATGTTTTAGTCATATTTAGGCTAAAAATTCTAAGCATCTTAGCCCTTTTAAATAGTAGCAAAGTAATATACATAAACAATGGAGAAGAAAAAATGTTTTCGGACAAAAACCACTTCAACATCAATCCATCAAAGAGCTATTAAAGGTTTTTATTTAAAAACATTTGCTATGGGGCATGTACGCTTGCCAGAGAGAGACTGAGGCTGAGGGAGTGAGAAACCATCCCCAGAGGGGTGACCGTGCCACAATCCCTTCTGCTTCATTCTCCTCTTGTGATTCTGGACATGCACATGCATCCTAGTGTGTTTTTCAAGCCATAGAGTTGAGGACTCGAACCATGCAGTCAGTCATGTGGGACCCAGCCATCACCACACCACCCGCTAGCACTAAAGACATTTTTATTTTCATTCTGAAAAATATCATTGATTTTTTTTTCTCTTGATGGCTTAGTGGTCATTACATTAGATTGGGGCTGGGTCAAGAATATTGTTTCAGAAAGGCAACATGTTGAGGGGCACAGGCTGGGACTGGAAGGCGGTTGAGTTAGGTTTTATCTTATGTTATTGGTCTTGGGAGATATTGAACCAGTGTCACGTGTCTGAACCTCACTTTATCTGTAAACTGGGAGTAACTTGACAAATACTTAGACCTAATGACCGACATTGATATAATTACATTAGTCCTTTTGTGTAAGTCCTGAAAAATTCTAGATACTCTCCTAGGCCTTCTCTCATTTATTTTCTCCCAAATGCTTATAAAGTAGGTAAAGAAGAGATGTGCATGTCCCTTTGGTAAATGAGGAAACTGCCTAAGTGAGGTAATTGGATTTGTCCAAAGTCATAGTGGTGGAATGGCATGGAGCCAGGGCACCACCTCAGGTCTGATGGTTCGAACTGGGATGTTTCCACCCCATCATGAGGTGCTGACTTGCACAGGCCAACTGAGCACAAGCTCCCTGTTTCCTTTCTAATGCACAACTCTGGCAAAGGATGTGTAAGGTGATCAAACCCAGTGAGAACAGCATTTATGTCTAAGAGGTCTTCGTGTACTAATGCTGCAAGTGAGAAGTGGAACAACATCTAATTTTAGGATGCAGCTAGTGCTGTGTGCCTGTTAATTGTATTCAGTCAGGCTGACTGAAGAGGGGAAAGGAATAAAATAAACATTTCACTTAACCTTAACAACTCATGTATTTGGGCTGTCCCACCAGCTTTAGAATACCATTCTCCCTGTACTTGCCAGCCATTTTCTGTGCTCTCCACATATTCAACTCCTTCTCTGCTCGCTGTTCTTGCTCTTCTCTTCCTATTCAAACTCTACCATGTTTCTTCCTCCTGTTTCTACCTCCTGCCACTTCTCACATGATCTGACTTCAGGCCCATTTCTCCCTGTCCACCTACTGCATTATGGACATGAAGCAGGCACCAATGGAACTGAAATGGAGCTCAGGGGTGACCTATTAGACATGCTGCGTGTGGAGACTGCCAAGAAAATGTAGAGGCATGGAACTCCATAAACCACGGAAGAAGGAATTTGTCAACATCTCCAACACATAGAAAACAAAGGAAAAGGAAAAGAAAATAAGCAAGTGAAACAGTGACCTGAAAAAAGACCTTTTTGACTTGCCTTCTCACCCTACCTGGGTAAAAACAAACAACAAAACATTCTATAGTGAAAGGTATGGAACAGAGAAAACACTTTGGCCATTATTATGGTCAGCACAGTAATTACAACGACTGAACAATTATTGTACAAGGTGATTGGGGGTGGACGAGGCTGTGGAGTTTAATACATAAGAATTGTCATGATGAATCTCTGTTGAAGGAACAAGAAGTTATTTTTAGTTTGATCTGAATCAGGAAGTTATATATCCCGCCAAAATGTGAGCAGGATGAAAATCTGTTACCATAAGCAGTTGGTTAGAACACAAAATCCCTAGAATAGATTTGCGCTGTGCTGTCCAACATGCTAGCCACTAGCCTCATGTAGCTTTGCTTCTGAGCACATGCAATGCAACTAGTACAGATTCAGATGTGCTGTAAGTATAAAATATACACTAGATTTTGGCAACTTGAAACAGTGAAAAAATAAAGATTATAAAAAAATTCATTAATGCATTTTGTAGGTTGATTTCATGTTGAAATAACAACACAATCAATGATATACATAGAGTTAAATAAAATATGTTGTTAGAATTAATTTCACTTTTTAAAACTCTTTCTACTGTGGCTACTAGAAAATTTGACACAAATGGGGTTTATATATGTAGTTCTATAGAACAGAAGTAGATCAGCATTCCAGAGTTTCTATCAGGAGGAGACAGAAAAGAAATCCTTTCTAGAGACCAGCAGATGGCATAGTGGTTACATTGCTGGACTTCCATATGGCCAACTGCAGTTCAAGTCTTGGACCCGCTGGCTTCAAAAAATCACACTGGGTGCATGTGCATGCATGCTCAGGGTCTTAGGAAGAGTCTGGAGGAGAAGGGATTACAGTGTGGTCATCCTTCCTGGAGGTGATTTCTCCCTTTCCCTCTAACTGTGTCTGTTTGACTCTCTCCCTGGAAAGTGCATGTGCTCTGAAGGAAAAACCTCTTTAAAAAAAAAAAAAAAAAAAAAAAAAAGACATCCTTTCCACAATATGGCCAGTTTAAGGAATGCTAAAGAGTATTTGAGGGAGAAAACTGTTTTCAGATTGTTGTTGATAAACTCAGATATTCCAAGTGAACTCTGAACAATTGTGGGTGGAACTAGAGAAAATTCCAATATTTGTAACCCAGGATAACAGAAAAAACCACCTAGCAGATGATTTATACACGGAAACCCAGGCCAGACCAGCCAGATACTCACCCCTGCCACCACCCCCTGTCCAGCCCCTACCCCCTGCCACACCCCATATTTGCTTAAGTATGCTTTTGGTTTTAGAGAAGAGAAACTGAAAGTTATCAGAATGAACCTATCATAATCTGACTATTCTCTAAGATGGTGCATAACATTTCCATAACTAATTGCACTTGATAATAAACTGCAGTTAGTTCTGCACAGAATGAGTGTTCTGTAAGGCTCAGTAAATCCTTTTGTGGGCTTCATTAAGCTCATTCTTTCATTTTAAGGAAGCCCTTCAAGTATTCTGGGACTTTCCATCTCAGCTTGGAACTATTTCAGACAAAATTCCAGTGACCAGGGTGCCTGAGAAAAAGTAAGCTGTCTCTCTTACAGAATGTGGAGTCAACCAGGCCCATTCTAACAAGAAAAGCTTATGTCCAATATTATTCCTGTTCACTTAGAAGAAATCTCAGTTTTTTTAAAACTCAGTGGGAAAAAAAGAGCCCTAACTTAAATAAGATCATTGCAAACCCAGCGATCCAAAAGGAAATGTACACATAGGCTGTCAGTGGAACCCTGTACGTGTGGGTTACTCCCATAGGGGGATTTAATGAAGATTGAACTACTCCTTCTGTGTCCTAAAGCTAGTATTCATGGAGATCGTAGCTGTAGCTCAGACTGGGTCCCCTTGGGTTTCCTGTTAAAAATATAATAATATTTGTTTTAAACCAAGGAAGAAATTTAATACCAGAAATGCTTTTTCTTTGCCTTTAGTCTTTTCTGGTTCCAAATGTCAATATAAGAATAGGAAATGTGGCTATTTTTACACTGGAAGATAATAGATGACAGTGAGTCTTTCATAGGGCAAAGATAAACACAAACTAAAGGGAAACTCTTACAGAATGAAAACCAAAGCCAGATTTTAGTTCTCAACTGCGAGGTCGAACATACGACATGAACTTCTTTGAGATTCTCTTTAGAGATAGACCACCCAAGTTGTCTTCTCTTTTCCTTTCAGGTATAATGGAAATCACACTCAGGTGGAAGGTAGTCTCTACCTCTGGGCGCTTGTTGTATGCGCATGTCTTATAGCTGCCTGCTTCAGGCCCATGAGCAGTCCCTTGTTTCATGTTGACCATCACAGATGTCTACAACTTAGTATTTTCTTTGCTCTGTTTTTCAAGGGTACAGATACCAATATATGGTTTCTTAATTATGCTTATCAACATAGGCTCCCGAGATTTACAAATCTCCCATTTGAGTCTTTCTCAGAGTGATTATCATATTCTAGTCATAGCATTCAAGTTTCTATTTTTATTATAAGCCATCAAATTTCTGATCTGCTCCTTAAAGTCTTTAAGAGTTTGAGTCTTAGTTTTCCTCATCTAAAAAAGGGGAATAATGATACTGTCTTTACATGGAGACTGAAGGAAGTCTGGTTTGCATACTCACACATGGGACAATTTTTTCAGTATCTGTAACCACCCCACACACAGTAGGGATACATATCATAGTTGCTAAATAGCCGTTTCCTAAACACATTCCTGTAAGGCAGTTCTAGGAGACAGATACAGGCAACTTCAGTTTTCTCCTTTAGCAATGAGAGTGCTATTCTGGTGTTGTTACTCTCATCAACAGTGAAATAGTACTGAGGAGGGTTTTGGACTGATCCAACTGAGTCAGAACTCAAGGAATAATTGTTGAAATGTTTCTGGCTTTCAGTGGATGCTGTCCTATTCCAAAGTCTCATTTGCATAGAATGTTGTTTGCAGCTATGACCTAGGTTAAACATAGACCATGCCATCATATCTTGGTAATGCTAAAATTCATTCATCACATAGTCATCAAAACATTTATTGAGCACCTACAGACAATACAAAGTGTTACAGAAACTGGTGTGAACAAAGCAGTAGTGACCTCACCTTCATGGAGTATCCACTTTGGAAAGAAACTTGCATTAAAAATAATTGCCTTGCCAGTCGTTGATGTGGGGGTTAAAGTGGTTGGGTCCCACATGGCTAACTGTGGTGTTTGAACCCTGGACCCAGTGGCTTGAAATACATGCCTGCCATGTTTGCATGCCTGTCAAAGCTCCTGACCAGAACAGGGGAGAAGGGACTGTGGCATGATCATCCCTCCTGGAATGTGTTTTCTCAATTTCTCTCTCTCTCTCCCTCTGACTCTGTCCAGGAAATGATGCACTCTAAGCAATTTTTTTAAAAATCATCAAAAATAAACTCACAAACAGGGTCTGTGATCCAAACAACACAGAAAAAGCATATCACCTCAAAACCTCACAACAACCACCCAGTAAACAGATAGAGGGCATTTCATGTTCTATAGAAATGAGCCCTGAGAGAACAATGGGCCCTGTAATGCTCCTAAGAGACCAGAGCAGAGGTGAGGCTGGGCTTTTCCAGCTCTATCCCATTGCTTCAGGGATCATGCTGGGGCCAAGGATGCAAAATAAATAAATCTTTGGTTTCCTTATTGTAATATGGGGAGAATTCTTCCTTGTTAGGGTCATGGGGATTAGACAGGCTAATAGAAGTAAAACACTAAGAATGGCAACTTACACTCAAAGTTTATTAAAAACACATGGTAGTTGCTGTCAAAAAGTTCATAGAAAACAGATACTGTAAAATGGGGCAATAAAAATACTAGGAGAAGGTGCTAGAATCTTCCAGAAGAGAGAGTGGGCTGACATTCTAGCAAAATGAAGGAAGAAATCTAGATAGGTTTTGAACACAGAATAGAGTTCAGTGGAGACCCGGGCCTTAAGAGGAGAGGAAATAGCATGTACCATGCATGAAAGAGCCTGGCTCCTGGTGGGGGGTGGACTGTAATTGCTTCTTATGGTTGCAATATGAGTGCCCTGGAGGAGGAGCGAGAAATGAGCTGGCTAAACCCAGAGAATAATCTCCTTTTCTACGACTGTCAGGAGCTCTGGGAGGTGATGAGAGAATAGGAGAGCAGAAAACCTCCAAGGCCCAGGCCCAGACGTGGTAGGCCATTTGGACCTCCATCATCTGAGAGGTGAAACCCCAATCGTGTGCCAAATTGCCTCTTCAGGCTCCAGCTTCTCCCCACTGTGGACTGTTTGCCTGTCTGGAATGAGATAATTTGTCAGACACCAGCTGCTGATCATTCTTTCCTCATGGGCACATTTATTATTATGTTACAATGCGCATGAAGAATCTTTACCATCACTGGAGTGAAAATGATTAAAATGTGGGGGTTTTTGGTGTGTGTGTGTGTGTGTGTGTGTGTGTGTGTGTTTATGCAAAAATTCTCAAGCCTCCTTCTGCCAGAGATAGCATTGTCAGCCATGGATGTGTTGGGGGAGCTGGCTAAGGGAGTCATTGTCGTAATTAACAAAACAACAAGCAGAGAACCCAAGGGTGCAGAGCTGGGGAGGATCTGTTTGGAGCTTTTGTGATCAGACCAGGAGTTCGGCAGCCACAGACCCTGGGCTATGCATCTCTGAAAGAGTGCAGAGGATGGGCTTGGCTGGCTAGCTTCTAGAGCTGTACCATGTCTAATTATGTACCAGGAGGCAAGAAAAGGTGTAGGTCTGTCTTTCCAGTTCAGAGGGAGGAAAAAAAATATGTGGTGTCTCGCGTCTAAGAAACGAACAGGCTGACCTTTTCAGAGCGTCTGAAAGAAAAAACCAGATGTATTTCTCAAGAGTCACTGTGACTGAAGGCTTGCATTGTGCACTCACATAAAGGGAGAGCTAACCAGAAAACAGCAGCTGATGATCTGAAGCCAGGCTGTGCTATTGTCCGGCACACAAATGTTCTACAAGGACCCAGACCACCATGCAGTTCTCTGTGTACAGACTATGGAGGATGGCAGGGGGGTGGGGAAGGGTAGCGAGGGCTTTTTTCCTCTTCTTTTCTTTCTTCCCTTCTTGAAACCTTTTCCTTCCAATCCCTCTACCGTCGCTCACATTCAACTGCTAGCAATTATTCCCATTGACCCTCCTCGCTCTCCAAATGGGGTGTGGGTCTCTGAAGGTTTTCTCTTTGTACTTGACAATCCCATGTTACAGGCAAGCTCCAGGGAGGAGGTGAAGTCTCAGCTCCCTGGGGACAGTGATTGGGAATGGAGTGGCTGTGATTTATTTTCCATAGAGCAAAGTCAAAGCAAGGCAACTGTGTTCTGGGAGGCAGACAGAGAATCCTCCCAGCCTTACCAAGGCTGCTTCTCTATTGTCCTTAGGTGGCTCAGGGTAAATGCCAGTGTCCTCAAAGGGGAGAGAAGGAAGAAAGTGCAAGTAGAAAAAGAGGCAGCCAAGTGAGATGGGAAGTGAGACCCTTTGTCCATTCCAGCTCAGCTCTTTAGCCTTTTCCTACGTAGTCTACCTTCTTAAGCTCTGGGGCACATCTCAGCTCACTTACAAACTGCCAGTGCTTGAAGGTACATACTTCTCTTACTCCCTTTTCGTTTTTCCATGCACCCTATATTATTTTTGTACCAAGTAGGTTCTCAGTAAACATCTACTAAATAGGATGAACTGTTTTCCCTGTAGATCCCAGATCTGGCTCTCCTTGTCAGTCACAGAGTATTCTTCCTAACAGCAGCCTTTGTTGACCAAGGTAAAAGTTGTCCTGCCCAAGGAATTCTTTATCACTTCATTTTGCTGATTTTCTTTCTTTCATTTTTGTTGGTTGGTTTGTTTGTTTTGTTTTATCTGTAGACATTAGCTAAACAACATTTATTGGCCAGTAGGCAAAAATCAGTTCCTCTCACAAGATGAAATCATAGCTTCTATCATTCTAAGTGGTCTGACTAGACTTTTCATGAAAGTCCACTTGAGGCAAACCCAACAGAATTCCAAAAGAAAAATCTTATTAGCTTTGTAACCAGGATGATAAATCCTACTACCCAAAGACCAGGCCTAGGACCACTTTGGTTACACTTCAGGTGCTGTCCCTAAAGTTATGGATGACACCTTATATTTGCCACAGTCCTTAGTCTTGGAGATAATTCTGATCATATTTTTTTTTTGTCTTTTACACAAGATTATAAATTCCATATAATAACAGCACCAAAAGCAACCAATATTTATTGAGTGCCTAGTGTGTATCCATCCCTATTTTAAAAACTTTACGTATGTTATCTTACTCAATTTTTCATTTTGTGAAAATGTATTTTCAATGTCAAGAAGAGTAGTTGGCACTGCTTAGAACTCAATAAATATCTTCTTGGACCAACAGAAGAAATGAATGCTATACCCTTCCAAGATTGCAAACTAATGAGTTAAAGCATAATCCTAGAAAAAAGAAATGAGAATATGATCAAGTCAGAGGAACATCTCTTGAAAACAAGGGTGAACTTGGCTTTGTACAATATGTTGCATAGCCCCTGGATTTTTCAGGATATATCCTTATTTAAAATGCATCAAGAAGGTAGCTATTTTGAGAAAATTCTGTTGTGGTTCCTTTTGTTAAGCAAAGAATCATTTTGTAATGCAAATAAATCACCCCTCTCCTCCAAAATAGTAATCACTGGCAAGAACATCACAAATTAGCATTCTTCAAAGTGCTTTCCTACATATAGAGCCATATGCTTACACATTTTTGTGTCACTGGAGAACTCAGTATACTGAGCACCTACTCAGATCCCTGAAATACAATGAAGTAAATATTCTCCCTTTTAAAACCATATTGATTTCCTTACATATAATGGCACTCAATTTTATGTTAAAAAATTAATTGAACTTAATTTTACGTATTTATGGGTGACAGTATATTTTGATTTTGATATATGTCTACAATATGTAGCAATCATATCAAGGTAATAAGCATATACATCGCCTCAAACATTTGTCATTTATTGTGTTGAGAACAATAAAAATCTTCTCTTCCAGCTATTTTGAGATATACAATAAATTACTGTTAATTATAGTCACCCCTGCTATGCTATAGAACACTAGAACTATTCTCCTACCTAGCTATAGTTTTGCACTGGACAAACACTTTTCCCAGCCTTTGGTAACACTGTTGTATTCTCTGGTTCTACAAGATCGATCTTTTTGTTTTGTTTTGTTTGTTGTTGTTTTTACACCCGAAGAAGAACATGCAGGATTTGTCTTTCTATGTCTGGCTTAGTTCACATAACCAAATGGTCTCTAGGTTCATCCAGGTTGCCATGAATGACAGGACTTCAGTTTTTCTTATGGCTGAATGATATTCAATATTCCCTATTAATAGGAGAAAACTGAGGTTTAGGAAGATGATGTAATTTAGCCAGGGAAGGTCTCTTCTACAGCTCTACATGCGAAGGGTCCTCTCAGGCAAGTTGTCATTTTGAATCATGACCTGGGATGATTTGAATTTAGAATTAGTCTGACTTGCTGGGGTGTTGCCTGATGACAGATACCTGTCTTATGCCTAGATGCATTCATACTGAATGGGGAAAAACTGAAGGCTTTCCCACTGAAAACTAGAACAAGACAAGGTTGCCCACTTTCTCCACTCCTTTTCAGTATAGTACTGGGAAGTCCTGGTTAACTCAGTCAAACAAGAAGGTAAATAAAAGGCATTCAAATAGGAAAGAAGAACTTAAATTGTAATAATTTTTTAAAGAGAGGTTTTTGCTATAGGGTGTTTATGCTGGTCAAAGAGACAGAGAATTAGAAAGCGAGAATCATCCCCTAGGGGGATACCCACCCTGCAATCCTTTCTCTATTCTCCTCCCAAGGTCTTGGGCATGAACGCACACACACTCGGCATGATTTTGAAGACACCAGGTTTGGGATTCAGACGGCAGTTGGCCATGTGGGAGTCCAGCGATGTACCTGCTCTGTCATTTGCTGTTCCCATTGTTATTTTATTTTTAAAAAACATTTGTTGAAGGTCTTCTTTGTGCTGGGCACTACTTTGGGAAATAGAAAGTATGGCAAGAAACAAAATAGAAAAAAACACCTACATCTCCATAAATAAAAATGGACTTTTCTATAACTATAAAAGGTAGCCATTTATCCACATGTGGTTATTTGAATTTAAATGAATAAATATTTCAAGAACTAAATATTCAGCTCAGCAATTCACTAGCTAATCTCAATTACTCAAATATTTGAATTTCAAGTACTTTGGCTGCCATAGGTGCCTAATGGCTGGCCTATTTAATAAGCCCCGATACCACAGGGATACAGCAGGTTCTCACTATCATAGAAAACTCCTGGCTGGGGCTGGCAGGGGGCATGGTGGTTAGAGGCGTGGGATTCCCACATGGCCAACCAAGGTTCAAGTCCTGGACCTGGTGACTTGCTTTCTTACTTTCCCTTTCTCTCTGTCTCTGTCTCTGTCTCTCTCCGGTCAAATTAAAAAATAATGATAACAAATGAAATAAACAAATAAATAAATAAATGTTTAAAAAAAAGAAAACTCCTGGTGCTGCCCTAGAGGGACAAACATAATGTGTCGGGTGGTGGAAAGACTGCAAAAACAATTAAAGCAGGTTCAGAGGATGGACAGAGATGAGCAAGGATGGGCTCATTTATACACGAAGTTAAAGATTCTCTGAGGCAGTATCTGAATGAACACGGGGAGTGGGTTCCATGGATATCTGGGAGAACCTCCCTCATACAAAGAAGCACTAGTGGTACTTAGTACAAGGCAAGAGGTTCCTGATTATGCATTTGCAGAGTAACGAGGAGGCTCCTCCAGCTGGATTAGAGGATCACTAAATGAGAGGACAGTGACAGGGGATGACATCAGATCACATAAGACCTTGCAGGCATGTTACACCTCGGATCTCCACGAGAGCCAAGCACCAGTGACTCGGAGTTTTGTCCTTCCCTCCTCTCTCCTCTTCTCTCACTCTCTCTGTCACTCTGCCTCTTTGTTTCTGTCTGTCTCTGTCCCCACCCTCCTCTCCTTCACCCCTGGTGCCTTAAAAGTCACGGCTTTGTGATAAGACAGTTACTCTTTGTGTATAACACTCCTGAGGAAATCGGAACACAGAATGCTTCACACCAACCAGCATCAACTTCTCTTCTTAGCCCAGGATTCCACGGCTGCCCGATTTGGCTGGTTTGTTGCTTGTTAGATGGGCAAGGCGACTAGGAGATTGAGGCTCTGCTGAGGTTGTCACCTTCTGGTTGGTGAGATAATATGGATAATTACGGTTCCTTAAAGCAAATCCTAGAGTTTACGATTGCCAAGATAAGGGTCCTACAGTATTTTTCTTATTAATTCATTTAACAAATTTACTGAGAACATACTATTACCTGGTGGTTTGCCCAGGAATGAGGGCATTTCTTGGACATTGGAATTTCAGGAAATTCCGGCCTTTCTATGCTTAAAATCAGAAAAGTCCTGAGTCAATTGGGATGTGTTGGTCAGCCTACTTGTGGGGAACATCGTGACCACAGAGAGATACGGTACCTGCCTTCAAGATGTCACAACCCGGCAGAGAAGACAGACAATATGAAATTCTAAGTGCTTTGACCAGGAGAGCAGAGTTGCTTACCTGTAAGGCCCCCAGTACAAGGAGAATGAAGAAGGAAGACTTCCTGGAGGAGGGGAATATCTGCCTGATTCTTGAAGATGACAAAGATGTCTATCTTGTAGACCCAGCCCTAAAGTCCTTACTGGGCTCCCCATGGTGGTTCCTAACAGGTTGGTCTACATGCACCCACTTGTCTGACTCTTCCTTCCCTACCAAACCAGACTGCCACCAGACCTCATAAATCCTACTGGTTCCCAGAGGCTTCCTGTCTGATTGCTCTGAGTAGAAAGCACTGGAAGAGAAGGGGTCACTACCTATCTGTTCATGGGAGAATGAATATTTGGGCAAAAGGAGACTGTTGATCACATGTATAATTCTTTCCTGGCATAAAGAGAACTAGAGGGCATCTACAAGAATGTATATTCATCTGAATTTGTGGGACAGAGGAGTTAGGCGGAAAGGCTTTTCAAAGGCATGCTGCATCTTGCTCAGTGAGTATGCGTCTCTCGATTCTTTCTCAGAAGCAGACATTAAAACCTGCAGCACAGTCATTTAGAATTTCAAAGGTTTCTTCTTCAGGGGGTGGGACACAAAAGACATCACCGTTATTCACATAATGCTGGGATGGTGGGGAACAGCAGCACACCATTAACGAAGACGGTGCAGCCAACCTTTATGGAGAAAGGCAAGCGCTATTCTGCCAGGATAAAGAAGATGCCTCATTACAGTGGCTTTCAAAAAGATGATTATCATTATTGCTTTTTAAAATTCACTCCTGCCTTCTACTTACGTTGGGAGAGCTTAAGAGAGGAAAGACAATTTTTAAAAGTAGTTCATAGATCACTAAAGAATCACAAAATGCTCAACATTCAGTACACATTCTCATTCTCTCTCTCTCTCTCTCCCTCTCTCAGAGCTTAGGGTGTCAATCAGAATTTAGAACAAATGCCACACCAACATCGAGAGAGTTTTTCTTTCTGACGGCAGACATCTTTCAGTGCGGCTCTGTTGTGGTTTGAAAAGGTGCCTAACTCCTGACCCATGCTTTGAAGGACCACAGAAGATGGAGCTTCTCCCACATAACGCTGCTGGTTCTTCAACCTTATATTGCACGGCCTCTCCTGTCTGCTCCCTCCCCTTTGTTTTCGAATGACATGAGGCAAATGCCACGGATCTGAGTTGGAAAACCAGGAGCCCAAGCTGCAGGAACAGCCAGCAGACAACATTGTCTCTGAACC
>NW_006159776.1:2176326-2180341 GCF_000334495.1 Tupaia belangeri chinensis | reverse complement strand
GAACCGCTATTGTTTCTATTTTAGGAGCACATTGAGTGATTAGCTTGGGTAACAGTAACATCGCATTACCTTGCACAGGCTGGAAATGTCTTTCAATAAGAAGGCAACACAGAGGCCATGTGATACAATCCCGTAGACAGAGCCAAGTGGAATACATCAAAGAGAGCCTTGATGCAGATGTTTCATGCAGAAGAAAATTAGGTCAGAGACCACTTCAATTTCAGCTTCTGCCAGCCTCGTTTGAGAGCTTCCAGTGAATTCGTAATGAATAGCTTCTAGGGCACTTTTCTCTCATTCAGACACAGGCTGCCACAGCCAGATGAGCGTTCCATGTGGAATCTTCTCTCATTATTTAAAACTGCTACTTTGTGTTCTGAAATTCCAGAACCCTTCCAATGCCCCACTACTATGGGTCTGAAACAAAAAGACTCCAAAAATACAGAGAGACATCAATCTGAATCATATTCTTGTGAGCATTCTCTCTTCCCATCCATCATATACATACATGTTTTTTTAATACATCCCTGAGGTCCCCCCCCCTTTTCTTATTTGTCTTTGCAGGTACATATGCCATTGCTGAAGGATACTGGAGGAGTCGGATTTTTTTAATCTTACTCAACTCTGAAGAAGCTGAGTGGCCTATAGATGACCAAAATGCTTTGTTGGCTTCTTGCAGGGAGCGTGCATGCGTGAGTGAGTGTGGCGTGCATGTATAAAAAAGGCTTTTCTCTGAAAAGAGCGGAGAAGGGCAGTGTGACCTCAATGAAAGTGAATGATGCATCTTTTCCCTGCCCACCCCCAGCCTCATCTCACACGTTATTTATTATATTGCAGGGTTAGAATCTGGGGCGCCCTAATATCTTCCTTTTTCATAGGTTGTTACTGACTACTCTTTTCGGGTTTCACTGACAAATCCTTGCTGATTGGCGTGGGTGTGTGTGGAATGGATCCCTTAAATTCATGCCGGGAGAAGAATCATTGGATTCTAAATGCAGTTGGAAGACAGGGGAGACAGACACAGAGGATCACAGAGGCTCCTCAAAGCTGGTGACACTCAGATTTCCCATGGGAAAGGAAATGAAGTGGCAGTCCCAGCTCCAGCTCACCGTGACACAATTGCTTTGTCTTTGCTACCTCCAAAGCACCAGGGCATTCATTAATTGGTTTTCTCAATTCTAGGGTTTGCAAAGCAGTGGCAGGAAGCTCAGGAAAACACTTGAAGTCCTGCTTGTGCTTCAATCCATCATGGGAAGCCATCATGAAGATGTTGCCTTTCTTGTGCTGCCATTTAAAATGCTCTATCTGGCTTTAAAAGATACCAGTCTCATGCCTTTCATCTCCAATCTGATATCCTTGCCAGCACTCTCCTGCAATTATCTTTTCCCCTGACACACACACATACACACACACACACACTCACTCAATTAAGATCTCTGAGGAGTGCAAGGAAGGCAGTGACAGTGGAGTTGAAAGATGAGCCGACAGAGAGAGGGACCTAGATTTAAGCTCCACCTTTTTATGAACTTAGACAAGAAGCTCATTTCTCTAGGTTCAGAGTCCTTACCTGGAAAAACATGGGTGCTGATTCCTAACTCATTTGCAGCTTTTTTTTTAAATAAATTTTTAAAGGATTACTTATTTAATTTTATTTATTTGGTCATTTATTTTAATTTGACCAGAGGGAGAGAGAGAGAGAGAGGAAGAGAGAGAGAGAGAGGGAAAGTGAGAAAGCAAGCCCCAGGTTTAGGACTTGAACCATGGTTGACCATGTGAGAGTGTCCAGCGCCTTAACCACCACACCACCTGCTGGTCCCATTCACTTGCAGCTTTGACTCTGACTCAATAAATAATCTTTTCCTTGCCTTATAGGCAATGAGTGTCACTGTGGAAATGTTTGGCTGTGGATTGTAGGCTCAGATCTACCTATTAAGATGCCAACTAACAAAGAGCTTGGCCATAGCATTAGCATCAAGGCATGAGGGGCACACTCATTCATCAGTAGGAAGTCTGACTCCTTCCAGACACACTGCAATGGGTGTGTGTAGAAAGTGAGGGAGTGGTAGTGGTGGGGCATGGGAGAGGGATGTGAAGGAAGTGGAGAGAGCTCAACATAGGAGAAATAGCATTGGCTTTGGAGTCAGACCAACGTGAGTATGATTTAGGCTATCACTTTCTGGCTGTGTGACCCCAACCAAGTTACTTAGCTTCTCAGATCCTGAGTTTCTTCCATAGTAACATGTGGATAATACCCATTATGGAAGGTAAAATAAAATGATATGAGGGTAGAGAGCTTAGTACAGTGCCTGATACATGATAGACACTCAATAAGTATTAGCCTGATTCTTATTATTGCTATTAAAATTAATAATAGAGACATTCATTCATACATACAGAAAAGGCACAAATGACTTAGGGCAGTGAAAAAAATGCTAATAGAACTAGTTGAAGTGACAGTTTTTTTCTCCAGATGGAGAATACTCTAGGACACGCACACACAAATTCAGTTGCTAAAGACAATAGCAACCGATTCTAATTTCCTTAAAACAATCCATTTAAAGTACTTACTAGAGATTTTGACACATAGTGCTCAATAAATGCAAGTATTCTCATTTTTTACTGACACTACCTTTTAGTATAGTGGATCCAGGTTATCACACATCTGTTCATTCTCCTCTCTGAAGAGGCCTCTTTTTAAGAGGAAATATAGGAAAGAGAAAACCTATATAAGTAGTCAAAAGTCATGAGGTGGATGCTGCATTCTTTTTTCTTTTTAAAATAATTATTTTATTTAAGTTTGTTTATTTATTTATTTTAATTTTAATTTAACCAGAGAAGGACAGAGTGAGAGAGAGAGAAAGGAGAAGTAAGACAGCAGGTCCAGGACTTGAATCGTGGTCAGCCATGTGGGAGTCCAATGCCCTTAACCACCACACCACCTGCTGGCCCCTAATGCTGACTTCTTAATCACATACTCACTTCAGAGTTTCATGGATAGAGAAAATGAAACAGCAAAAGATTGCTTGACTTGAGGCCATGGAAGAAGCCCAGCTCTCACTGGGTCCTCCTCTGTGTCTTCAGCTGTCATAAGTTCCAACTGAGACCTTCATCATGAAAATGCAATGACAAGTCCAGGCCTTCCACGTGCCAGAGCCCCTTCTTCAACTCCTGCCAGTTCTTCTGCAGTCACAAAAGCAGAGAGCCACCTCCATTGCAGTCACTTTGTGGTATCTGCCACCAACTGCATCATTGTCAAAGCCGAGGATTGTCTTCTCAGAACTGGCTTTGATCTCCCAGAAATGGTGTGGAGGAGAACACAGCTCTGGGAAGGGACTATGGCTCATCATATTGAATGGGTTGGACCAGCACCAAGGCTGAGTGTGTGTCCCAGTCTGAGCTGCCCGGAATCAAACATCATTTCTGCCATGCTCTGGCATCATGTGCTAATATGTGGCCATGGGAATTTACAGAGGTGGGGAAGGCCAAGAGAAAGAAATAGAAACACTCATTTGTCATTTTCTACATCTACTTATGCACCCTCTTTCTTACTCCTTTACTTATTCATTCATTTAAGTATCCTTATTCTAAAGCTTCATGATTTAGTAAAAGGAACTACATGGATAGCAATATAAGCTAATTACACTTAAACATTCAAGCACTATAACAGCAAAATACCATGGCTTCAGAGGAGGGAAACATCTAATTTTCCAGCTTTGAAAGGATGGAGTAGAGATGATATAAAAACCAGGGTTTGATCAGAGAAATAAGACATATGATAAATAAATAAATAAATGCATATATGTTGTGTGTGCTCACCCTTGTGCATACACACACACACACACTTAGAAATTTGACCGTATATGATTGTGGGAGTTGGTTTAATAGTCTACATAGAGCTATTGTTTTTGCTAGAACTTGGGAAATCTTTTCTGTAAAAGATTGGATAATAAATATTTTAGGCTTTAAGGGACATACAATTTATATAGCACAGAAACAGCCCTAAACAATTAAAAGTGAA
>NW_006159776.1:2165035-2176295 GCF_000334495.1 Tupaia belangeri chinensis | reverse complement strand
AGTGTGGGTATATTCCAGTAAAATTATATTGACAAAAATGGGCAGAGAGTTACATTTGCCTGTGGGTCATACTTTGCCAATCCCTAGTCATCTTTGATACTGGCTTTGGAGCCTGAGGTCAACAGGGCAGAATTGAGTGAGATGGAAATAAAGTGAGGCCAAACAAGAACAAACTGGAGCTCAGGAAGATGGAAATGTCTTGGTACTTGCCTCAGTTTCTTGTTACCTTCAAGCCTTCAACTTCAATGATATTTGAATTCTGTGGAAGAAGTGATGCCTTTCATCATGGAGCTAAACTCACATGTAATCCAGGAGGTATTAAAGCTGAAGGAGGACCCAGCAGAAGCTGGAGTCGCTGCTGCTCTGGCTGCTGCCCCAGGCTAGTGAGATTGGACTGATTAGGTCTGCAACAATATTGACCTTCTGAGTAAAACAAATGTGGCGTATGTTTTAATTCAACCTTGAAAACTCCTGCAGAATGTCTCTTACGACCCACAATAACTTGGAACAATGTAGGAGAGGAAATCCTGGGAGACATTTTATTTGCACTAAGGTTGACTTGGTCAAGATTCACACAGAGGAAGGTTACAGAGAGGAGGTTACGGTGGAACTGGACCTTAAATCTGGAAGATGATTTTCCAAGCAGAGAGCACCCACAAATTCTCAGATGGCACGGTCAGTGTGTGAGCTATTTTCAAATGCCTCCAACACAGTTTAAAAGGAGGAAGAAACCTGCTCATTTGCTTGCCAAACGTTTGAAGAATTTACATTCCTTTTTTTTCCCCCCACTAATTGACTACTTCCATCAGAATCCAGAAGTGATCAGAGTGTTGAGTTCTGTGACAGTTTTGGCTCAGATTTTCTTACGCAGACTGAAGGCCAGTCTGCCTGTCCATCCCCCACAGGCAAACACTCCTGAGACAAGATAGCTGATCTGTCTATCAGCCATGGACATCCAATATGTTTATATGCATCTAGCAAGTCCCATAAAAATTTCTATTCTAAGTTACTTCACTGAATTCTGCCCTTCTACCCCTTTGTAGTAACTTATTTCATTTTCCAGTGTTTGTTTTCAGTGATGCTGTCAGATTTTACTAGATATTCTGGCACCAGAATTGATATTTAATTCCTCATTTTCTAGTTCCTTAATGTGTTGATAATGCCTACACATCTCCTGTAAACATCCGTTCATCCGTCGTCTACCCATACATCCATCTTTTTGTTTTCGCATTTATTTACCCATTCATTCATTCGTCCTTCCATCCCATCATTTCTATTTTGTTTTTTCTTTTGGTGACTACTCTCTTTTAGTCCTCTATAATCTCATGGTTAAATGACTACAAGGTCTAGGAGATCGATTTTCCTGAAAGGTTTAGCCAATGAATAGGATGTGAAGTTGCATAGCCTTATATTTGAATTCCGTGTCTGTCTTTTTCTCACTCTATGATCTTAAGGACATTACTAAAACTCTTTGAGGCTACTGAGAAACTAATAATATCCACCTGTAAGGATTGTTGTGAGCACTAATTGAAATAAATTCTATAAAGTAGGCATTTTGACACACTCAGTAAATGCTAATTCATCCCTTTCTCCCATTTCCAATTTCCTCTATTCTACTTTACACAATTTTCATATATCTTCATAAATACATGAAATTGTCACCTAATCCCCTGGACTTTGCTAAAGTCATCATTCTTACTATAATTCTGTCCTCCTCAAGTCCTAACTTACTACTGAGACTCATCAATGTTTCTAACTCTAGGTATTGATCATGTGATCATGAAAACTCTTTTCTCTGAATTATCTGTCTTCCCATTTCTCTTTGTGGGAAATTGATCTGGTATATTGTACCCTTCCCTCATCCACCATTCTCAAGGTAAAATGTTTTATTTTTCCTATAACCTGCAATTTCAATGCCCCCAATTAAAATTTTTACCCCTACTGCATTATTGTAAGAGTTTATTGGTAGGTAAGAGAAAAAGAGGATCTACATTTTTGAATGCACTTTATCAAGTATTGATCACTTATTATTTTTCACAAAAACCTTATTATGTAATTATTATTATCTTCACTTTTTAGTGGAAGAACTTTCCTAAGGCTGCTTAGCTAGTAAACAACAGAACAAAAATTTGAGCGTAGGTCCATCAGATTCTAAATATGTCTTCCATTTCTCACTACTTTGCCTTCATTCTTTACATATAGTAGTAATAATTCTGTCATAACATGTCATCCTGAAATTTATAAAGATTTTTTTAAACATTAAAGAAAATGACCATCATAAGTGAATAACATTAAGAGGTAGTGATAGTATTTTATTTATTCTTGTGTCACTTTAAGTGTACCAGCATAACAACTTAAACCTATCAATATGTATGCTGTAAATATTCAGTTAAAAGGCATTCAAAACACAAATAGGACCTTTCATAAGAGTTCTTATTCTTAGGAGAGTCTTTCACAATTTTAAATGTGGAAAGTGACCATGAATCCTTCAAACATCATACTGTCAGGGTAAGATCAATTTCTTCTTTTTTTTTTTATAAGAAAGTCTGAAAAAAAAATACTACATTATTATTAAGCTAGGCTCTTAATATGATAAAATTCTCTTTGTATATTAGAGGGTCTTGGTCTATTTTGTGAAAATCCTTGGCCTGATCCTTCCAGCCAGCAGGCAGCCAGCCCACTTATTTATCTCTCCATGGCATTAGTAACCCTGTAAAAGTTAAATTCGCTTTATTTATAGGTTGGAAGGGCCTTCACCCATGAGGAGTGCTGAATAAATAGACTTTTGCCATCATTCTCCAAAGAGATTGGGAAGAAACCACTCATGAGGAAAGCCTGGAGGGTACAAATGGTCAGAATGAAGTATAGTCCTTTGTTCAGAATCAGAAGAGTTAACCACTCAAATCATAAACTACCAGATGAAGCTCACTTCACCAAACAGGGGTGGGTAAAGTCAGAAGAAGAAAGACATGATGACATAGAAAATGCCCAGGTGTAATCTCTTTAGTTAAATTAAGGCAAATTGCTTTGGAATCCTCAAGGTCATATTCTGTCAGGGTAAGATCAATTTCTTTTTTTTTTTTTATAAAAAAGTCTAAAAAAAAATACTACATTATTATTAAGCTAGGCTCTTAATATGATAAAATTCTCTTTGTATATTAGAGGGTCTTGGTCTATTTTGTGAAAATCCTTGGCCTGATCCTTCCAGCCAGCAGGCAGCCAGCCCACTTATTTATCTCTCCATGGCATTAGTAACCCTGTAAAAGTTAAATTCGCTTTATTTATAGGTTGGAAGGGCCTTCACCCATGAGGAGTGCTGAATAAATAGACTTTTGCCATCATTCTCCAAAGAGATTGGGAAGAAACCACTCATGAGGAAAGCCTGGAGGGTACAAATGGTCAGAATGAAGTATAGTCCTTTGTTCAGAATCAGAAGAGTTAACCACTCAAATCATAAACTACCAGATGAAGCTCACTTCACCAAACAGGGGTGGGTAAAGTCAGAAGAAGAAAGACATGATGACATAGAAAATGCCCAGGTGTAATCTCTTTAGTTAAATTAAGGCAAATTGCTTTGGAATCCTCAAGGTCATATTTTTGCTAAAAGATCCAAGGAGCACGTTCCATGATAGCATAGAAAAGAGTTACAGCTTTTCAAAAAGCTTCATTAACATACAATGAAATTGGGCAATTCAGAATAATCTGCCTACTTGGGAAGTGTTTATGTCTAGTTATTTATACTTGAGTGTAAGAAGAACTTAGTCATTGAGTTAAAGGAGTCCAAAAACTAATTCAACATCACTAAATAATCTTATGTGGATTAAATAACCATAATTGAACAATCATATCAAACCTTAATTTGTTATCTTTTTGGAAAGAAATAAGATGGTCATTTTTCTATGATAAACTCCCCAATTCTATGCTGTCCTCATCTTGCTGATTCAGCATGAGCTTTGAGACCTTCCGCAATACAAAGAATGAGTTTTTGTTGCTCAGGCCACGTGAACTTGCTTGGTTCCCATTCAGATTAATGGAATTTATTCCTTAGAGACTTTTCTCAGGCTAATGGCAGAAATGTGGCATTGAAGATGGCGATAACCTAACTGGCTCTCAGGGGGATTGATCACATACCTAGACCTTTTATGACAGTGTTCTAAGCAACTGAATTAACTGGGTGTGCCTCCTATAACCAGTAAGTCTCAGTCACTCCGTAAAAGGGAAGATGGAATCCTCGGATAGAAGGTTTACTGTCCCTTTAAGACAACTTTAAGTTTACTTTCAAAGCAGGGTGTGGTGTCATCTAAAGAGAAGCCCTACATGGTCATAAACTATTCATGAAAGTTATCATGTTTCGTGAACTACCTACTTTCTAGTTCCCTTAACTTGTTTCATCATTGCCTGACTCATCTCCCTGACAAGTCTGATCTCAGATCTACCTTTAATTTATTTTTATGACATTCACTTTTCATCCTGGACATAATATCTAGTGTTGTTGAATTTACCTGACCTTGACCTACTTTGACTCCATTTCCTTATTATGCTAGAGCTTGATGTCAGCATTAGAAACGTTTGTCAGCTGCTGGTCTTGATACCCTCTCCCTACTCCCATTTTCGGCTTTGCTTTTCCTATGAAAACATTGGTAACTCCAAGAGGTCCCACTCCATGATGCAAAGCCTAAGGTAGGTCAAGGGATTGCAAAGTGAAGTTTGCAGGGTTGTAGGCCTGGGAGAATGGGCTCTATCGTCTTTGGCATCTAAGAGCAGCAAGGAGCCTGGCACAACTTTACTCGTTCTAGGAACTCTTAACTAAAGAGTTGTATTCACACCCATTTCTGACTGCACCTCAACTGGATCTGAGAAAAGTCAACTGTGTCATTGTGCATTAGCCAATGTCATACAATACACATTAAATGCTTTGCAGTGAGGCAACCTTGAGTTTGAAAAGCCAACCATGTCATTGTGCATCAGCCAATGTGATACAACAAATATTAAATGCTCTGGAGTCAGGCAGCCTTGTGTTTGGATCCTGTTTGCACTCCTTATTTCCTTGTCACCTTAATCAGGTTTCTTATCTTCTCCATGCCTCAGTTTCCTCATTTATAAAATGGAGCTCATTATTGTCTTTTTGAGATTGTCATTGTGAAGATTACAAGAAATAGTGAATTAAAAATACAGGGCATTGTATATGACATATAAGAAGTAGAGTTTTTTAAATTATTTATTATATTTGTTATTTCTACTATTATTGCCATGATAAGGTCTTAATGCTTAAATTCTGCCAAGAACAGAGAAAATTTCAAATATTCAGGCAGCTCATTTCTTGAGAGATGGGCTTCAGGTTTCTTCATGCACTAGGCTGGTTGCTCAGTGTTCTAAGTCACCAGTTGGCTTCCTGCCTGAACTTTTAATCTTGTCCCCGTCTCAATTTAAGGAGGGTGAGAAAGCAGAGACATCAATCGTTTCCTTGTCAAGGACAACAGCCCCTTCCTTCTTCCTTAGTTCTCTCCTGGGACCCCATCTACCCAGTGCCAAGGGAGGGGGGCTGCAGCTGAATACAAATCACCACATGGTGGAGAGGCATTGTGCCTCCATGGGAGCCAGGAGCAATTTCACTTCTCTGCATAAGGCTGTGATGAGACCATCTCAGTCCTCTCATTCCTCATGGGGTTAAGCGCCCCACCGTTCCACAGTCGCCCTGGAGGGTGATGTAACCATGAAGATGGCAGTTACCCAAGGTACTGGGACACAGACTTTATTGATTTGTTCTTCTAATGCATTAGGAGGAAACAGGAAACCTCGGGAAGGTCAAAAACAACAATTGTGCATTGACTGGCACAGACATTTACTTCATTCAGGAAAGCACGACTCAAGTGGCCTTGCTGTTGGAGATAAAGGGGGGCCATAACTGCTTGCCTCAAAAAAATAAAGAGAATGAACATGGGCCAAATCTGAAGGAATAAGAAGGGACTCAAGAACCTAACACTCAAACTCAAACTTTGTCCAGTTACTAGTAAGGCCAGATGATGCATGTTGCTAAATAATTGTATGAAGGAATAAACCAGGCAAGGGCTATCCCTTTAGACCTTTGCTATACTAATTTCTTAAGCAGCTTTATAGCATTCTCTCACTTGATTCCACAGTTATATGTCTGTCTTTGTATCTCTTCTTCATGATCTTTAAGTCTGAGCACATCGATGAGATTTTAGTACACACTTACTGTTTCCCTTAGCTTTTTTCTTTTTGCGATGCTTCTTTCAACCACTGACTGTTACAAAAATCACTATGACATATTTGAAGGTTTCCTGGCCTTTATATTCTCTCTTTCCATCCAGACTTTTGTTCTGAATGTTTGGGTCTCCTTCTCATAAATCTTGTCTTCCTGATAGTTGTGAGTGACATTTTTCTTTAAAGTTCTTATTATTTCAGTATTTACCAACCCATTATTTTTTCCTGTTGAGCAATTATCCCAGAGTATCCTCTCCCCTTGTCATATTTCAGTCCTCTATTCTCTAAGAGAGGAGGCTATCTAAACAACGGAATCTTCCCAAATGTTTGGACTTCGATCAATTCATCAGACTTCTAGATAGGGTACTAAGGCCCCTTCTAACCCTATAAGTCTATCAGATCAAATCATCAGGCCAGAACTCAGTGGGCCATTTTAATTTCTCTAGATGCACTTTCCTAATGTTATTAGAGTCTGAAAAATAAATCACCAAGAAGAGATGTGCCTTCAGATTACACTTTTGTGCAGACTTGTGTGAGCTGTATTAAGGCATTTAATCTTTAGTTCTGGACTGAGTAGCCATCTGAAACACCATCTTGACAGTGGGAGAAGAATAGACAAGTGCTGTCTCCAACAAAAGTCATAAGGTTAGGGCTTACTCATGAGTAGTATGGAGATTAAACAGGGACAGAAGTTTTTGTACAGCTCAGAGTCTATCACAGGGAGGTTGCTTGTCCTAACTCTACACTCACTTTCTCTGAACTCAGGCACATGGCTTACACTTTGTGAGTCACTCTAATCTTGTTTTAAAAAGTATTACTAATATACTAACTTGAGGTATTGTGTTTAAAAAGATAGTAGATTTTGAATAGCCAAGCACACAATAAATGCTCAATGAACATTTGTTTGTTTGAATTTTCACTGAGTTCTGAACTATTGATTTGGTTTTAATTATAGACACATAGAGTTAGCAGGGATCTTAGCATCATCAGGATAAAAACAGCTTACATTTATTAACCACTTACTATGTCCAGGCAATAGCTTAAGGAATTTGAGAGTAATCATTTATTTATTTAGATACAGATAGACTCATTTTTCAGATGAGAAAAGTGAGGTTCAGAAGGGTTAAATAATGTTCCTCACATCTAGAAAATCATTGATAAATCCACGATACACATCTTGAACTTTCCTACTTCAGAGCCCATTCTCTCAGCCACATTGTTTTAAGAGTATTTTAGAATGAGAAATCAGCAGTATGACTTTAATAAGCTAAAAAAAATCAGTGAACTGTAGAGTCCCCGGGGAAATAGAGGTTGGAGAATGGAGGTGGAAATGCACTAAAATAATAGATTCCAGTATTGATCCAGTGAGCAGAGCTGAGGAGAAGATTAGTAGGATTTGTAAAGTTGTTATTAGTATTTGCCAAAGATGTTTGCCAGCACCCAGGTTCTTCTTGGGAATGTTGCCTTTTGAATATTGCTCTGGAAAATGAAATCACATAAAAATATCCTTTCTAACTTCCTTCCTCCCCAAACACTTATTAAGCCTTCTCAGCACTGGGCACTATACTATGCACTATTAGCACAGACACACAAAACATGGGATAAGAGTTTAAGTTTGATGTGTTTGTATTATCGATATAAGGAGTTGGGTCTAGAAATAAGTTCTGGGGCAAGATTTGGATGAGTTTTGAGTCTATGTTTGAAAGTCTTGACTTCAGCATATTCCCACATACGGAGTCATTTATTGATAGAAGAAGAATTGCTGTAAGAGTTTCAATTTATAAAACTCACTCTGGACCAGAGATGATGTTAATGTTTGTCACTTTGTGCCCACAAACCTGAAGACCATATATGTGGTGAAGAGAATATCCTAAGCTTGCAGGCATAAAGTTGTATCTATATGCATAGGAGCATTGTTTTCTGAAGAGATAGTCCATAGCTTTCTTCTCAAAGAGTCAGTGACTGAAAATGACTAAAATCAAATACCTCTGGAGCTGGTCTAGCAAGAAAAAACATTAGAAGAAGATGTGTGAAGATTGATGAAGAACAGCCAAGAGATGAGGATGCCTTAAGGCAGGACCATGAAGTTGGAGCTGGCAGCATAAAGGCTATTTAGGATAACTGGAACTGAAAATCAATAAGATGTAGAAGGTGAGAGAGAGAGAGAGAGGAAAGATAAAATTTCAATGACTCTTGACATTCTAGCTTAAAAGGTGGATTGATACAGAAGAAAGAAAATAGGAGAGACTATAAGCTTGGATGGAGGAGATAATAAATTTAGTATTGGTGTTGGTACAGATTGCTGCTTGAAATACGATTATGGTATTGCAATTTTCTTTAGAACATATATCAGGAAATGTAATTTAACTCATTGACACGCCAGCCAATGAGGATAAAGTTGCTGATCTGAAATTTGTAGCTCAAAGGTAAAAGGGATTGTTTCAATAAAGCTTCAACATAAACCTAAAATTGAGGAACATGACTCCATTTCCCATTTCTAGTCCTCCCACTCTTCCATAGTCTCAGGAAAAATTAGTAATTCTAATTATTTAGGATATGGTTACACAATGCCAGATGTGTAGATAAATTCTTAAGAAAGGCATATTCCAGATCTCTTCCAAATTGGGTAAGAGAACAATCTAGCTATTGCCTGAATTTTTCTTATTTGGTATTGTGTAGATACAGTTAAAGTCATATCAATGCATTGGCTTCTTAAAAAGAAGATTTTGAGCAAATATTATGTATCAATATTATATTGCTTTGTAAATATTAACTATTTTAGGCAACTGACATGTTTTCATGGTATCAACATGATGAGGTATATAGTATTATGCCTGTTTCACAAATGAGGAAAAATGAGAGTGAGAAACTCTCTCAAATTTGTCCAATAAAGTGGCAGACCATTTCTAATCCCCACTCTATGCATCTTATGACCACCCCTCAGCCTCTGATCCATTAATTCTATTCCTTTTCAGTGTCCCCATTCTTTTAATGCCTTCCTTTTACTATGAACTCAGCTTAGATTCGAGAATCTATAGCTTTAAATCATCCTCTCGAAAACCCTCATCTGCTTAGCCTCTCACTCCTTCCATCATTCTCAATCAGCAAAATTCAGCCCTTGAACTTAACTCTACCTACTTCACTCCAATAGCAGAGTCATTGGAGGTAGGCTGAAGAAAAATATTTCACCATTCCACCTACTTTCATCTCAAATTTGGGAACCACAAAACCTTAAGTAGACCTACTACTTTGACTGCCAACCTCACCTTTTTCTTTCAATCATCTTTCTCATTATCCAATACAACTACAGTCAAGTCTTATTTCTCAAGCTTCCTACACTTGCCACCACCTCCTTATTCTCAGATGGTGACCTTGCTTCTTATCCGACTAAGAAAATAGTCCTGATCTGAAAATAAATACATATCCTCTCATTTCCAAATTTTCTATCTTATCTGTACCTCAACGTACAGACTCAACTTTCTCCTATTTGTGTAGTTATTCATATAAACTGTCCACACTTCTTTTTTTCTTTTCTTTTTTTTGGGGGAAAGATTTTTGCTATAGGGTGTGTGTGCTCGCCAGAAAGATAGAGAGAGACAGAGAGACAGAAAGCAAGAAATCACCCCCCAGGGGGGATGGCCATGCTACAATCCCTTCTCCTCCATTCTCCTCTCAGGATCTTTGGCATGCACACACACACGCCCGGTGTGAGTTTAAGCCACCGGGTCCGGCACTCAAACTGCTGTCAACTACATGGGAGTTCAGCGACATAGCCATTACACTAACTGCTGGTCCCTGAACTGTCCACACTTCTAAGACCAACTCTTTTGCTTATGCACTGGACTAGTTTTCTTTTCTTCTCTAGAATTTTGTCCCTGTAGGTGTAGTCTCTTTGTTCTCAAGACCAGTTTTTTCTTCAGTGTTGATCATTGCCACTGGCAGACAAACATGCTATGCTATCTTCCCCTGAAAGAAACAAAATGTGCCCTTGACCCACATTCTCTCCCAGTTCTTGTTCTGTGTTTTTCCTCTCTTTAAGAGCAAAACTCCAGAAATTAATCCATCTATACCTTTTCTCTTTACTTTCCTGCCTCTTGTCCCCTTTTTAACCTGTGTCAGTTAGGTTTTGGTTCTAATTCCTTCAGAAACAATTATTAAAAGCTGTATTTATTGATGTTATCAAACTATGACACATTGTCAAATCCAGAGTTCAATTCTCAGTATCGTTCTTAAGCTCTTTGGAGCTATGGCAAAGTTTCTTACTCTTTCTTTCCTCAGCACTCTGTCTTTGGTTTCTGGGACAGTGTGTTCTGGATTTTCCTCTACACTGGCTACCCTTTCTTAGCATTTTATGATGGATCCTCCATTCACACTCTAACCTACAGATTCAGTGTAGTTCTCTGTAGTCACTTTGCCTCCATCTGAATTTACTGATGGATGATCTCATACAATTTAATAACTTCCAAATTCCTATCTTGTCCTAACCTCTTCCATGAGATATACTAACTACCTACTCTTTATTAACAGTATCTATTATGTCTCTTATTCTAGATATGGCTGAAACAGAACTCTTCATTCTTTTGCTTCCCCTCAAAATACCCTAACCCCTTAAAATCTTCTCAAAACAGAGAATTCTTTTTTTTTCTTTTGAGAGAGAGATTTTTGCTATAGGGTAAATAAATGCACTTGCTAGTAAGAGAGAGAAACAGAGAGATAGAAAGTGAGGAATCATCCCCTCAGGAAGGATGGTCACTCCACAATCTCTTTTCCTCCATTCTTTTCTTGGGATTTTGGGCAATTACAGCCAATGTAGCTATAGCACAGTTGATCCATGGGAAAAGTAGTAGAAAAAAGGTCACTAAGACAGGCAGTGACTAGACCAAGTAGTGCCTGGTAGTTCACTGAGAAGTCTGAATTTTATTCTCAGTAAAATAATAAAACAATTTCAGTGTTTTTAGAGGAGAGAAATGCAACCCTTTTTTTTTTTGGAGGGTTTTTTTTTTTTTTTTTTTTTTTTTTTTTTTTTTTTTCATGC
>NW_006159776.1:2119798-2164899 GCF_000334495.1 Tupaia belangeri chinensis | reverse complement strand
TAAGCCACCAGGTCCGGGACTCAAACTGTGGTTGACTACATGGGAGTCCAATGACATAGCCATCACGCTAACCGCTGGTCCCAATGCAACACATTTTAAAAGGAACACTGGCTGCTGAGTAGAGAGTAGAGCTGGAAAGAGGGAAGTGGGAAGACTAAAAGCAATGAGGTCGACTATAGGCATTTGCAGTCCAGACAAGAGAGACTATTGGCTTAGACAAGAATTATCAGATGGAGTGAAGTGATGCGGTTAAAGTAAAGCTGACAACAATTGCAGGTATAGAATCAGGTATAGAAATGAGGGGAAAAGAAAAATTAAAAATGAGTACCAGAGGAACAGGGGATGGCGTAATGGTTACATCATTGGATTCCCACGTAGTCAACAGCAGTTCATGTCCTGAACCAGGTAGATTAAAACTCACACTGGGCACATGTGCTTGACGTGTCCTGAACCAGGTGGATTAAAACTCACACTGGGCACATGTGCTTGAGTGCCCAAAATCCTGAGAAGAAACTGGAGGAGAAGGGATTGCAGCATGGCCATCCCTCTTGGGGAATGATTTCTTGCTTTCTATCTCTCTGTCTTTCCAGCAAGCACACACATTCTATAACAAATATATCTCTCTAAAAAAGAAAAAAAAAAAAAAGAAGTGAAGAACAGGGGACACTAAGTAGTGTGGTGGTTTAGGAGCTGGATCCAAATACAATCAACTCCCTGGTTCAAGTCATGGACCCAGTGGACTAGGAAACCTACTGGGCATGTGTGCATGTGTGCCTAAAATCCCAGAGGAGAAGGGACATCAGTACGGCCATACCTCCAGTACGGCCATTCCCTCTCTCTCTCCTTCCTCTCCCTCTGTCTATGTGAGTGCACATACTCTACGGCAAAAATAAGTAAATAAATAAATAAAATCTTAAAAAAAATAAAAGGAAGAAAAGAACATCTTAAGAGTATAGATCTTTACAGAAAAAAAAAAAAATTGGACCAGCTCTGTGCTTGACAGTAAGGCAGCCAGATCCCACTTGGCCAACTGAGCCAGCTGAGGTCTAGGTCCGGTGACTTGATACACACTTGTATGCCCAAAATCCTGAAAGGAGGGAATGATGAGAAGAAGGGATTACAATGTGACCTTTCCACATGGGGGAATGCTTTCTCCTCTGCTTCTTTCTTTGTCTCTCTCTTACAAGCACATACAACCTTTAGCAAAACAAAAACAAAAAAAAAAAAAACAAGAACAAAAACAATTTTAGAGTTAGAAAAATTGGGAATCTTCAAAACCTATACCTGGATTTTATAGCTGAGGAAAGTGAAGCTCAGAAAGCTAATGAACTTGCTCAAATCTATACCATAAGTGAATAAGCTGAGGCCTTCATTCTCTATGACCAATTCCCTTTGCTTTAAATTTGGTTAGAGGAGCTAATTACTGTGTGTATGGCATTCTATTGTTTTCTATTCAAATTAATTATGATTAGTTTTAAACAACAGTGTAATTCATCCATCAAGATTACATGCTTCTGAATTCTTGTTACATCTTCATGCCTAGGACTATAAGCTCCAATGGGTGAATTGGAGCAGAGAAAAAAAGGATAGGAACTTTGGGGTGATACTATTTTAATTACATAGAAATATGCAGCTTTTCTCTGTGGAGATCAAAATGCCTTCCCCAGGTATTAATTCAATTCTCCTGCTACTCTTTTGAAGGAGCTTAGAGACCACTGTGCAGATGAGGAAACTGAGGTTCCATCCCCTGTGTATAATATTCACATCAGTAGACTTTTCTAAACTATAGAATTAGTTGTTTCATTCTTCCACTTAAAATCCTTCAGTGACCTCCTTTGCCCTCAGGATAAATTCCAGACTCTTTAGCTAGCTTTAGCAGGCCTTTGTAACCTGTGCTTTCATCATGAACCTCATCCCTTCCACTCCCTGTGATATGCCCACTGCTATTGCCCAATGGTTCTGAAAGATTCAGCCATCTCTCTCATTGTCTTTCACCTCTCCAGGCCCTTGGCATGATGTTTCTGTTCTGAGTACTCCTTTTTTAAAAAGAATTATTTTATTTAATTTTATTCATCATCATCATTATTATCTCAATTTGACCAGAGAGAGTCAGAGACACACACACAGAGAGAGAGAGAGAGAGAGAGAGAGAAAACAGGAAAGAGAGAAAGCCACCAGGTCTGGGACTTGAACCATGTTCAGCAATGTGAGAGTCTGGTGTACTTAGCCACCACCTCACCTGCTGGCCTCTTCTCTGAACATTCTTACATACCTATTCTTTACAACAAAGAGCAGTTATTACATCTTCTCTGCATCTTTGGAAAGCTTTTCTAAACACTGCCATTTTTGTCCCCAGTATCTTGGACGTTTTGTGGATGCTCTTATCTAACCATTTATGAGATTATGAGGAATTTTTATTTTTGTCCTCTATACACTGCTAGATTGAACTCTTGGCAGGCAAGATTGGGTCTTCTTTTTTTTTTTTTTGGTCTCCACAGAACCTAGTCTAGGACCAGGCACACAACAGGAACTGAAAAGGTATTGGATGAATGGATGAAAGAATGAATGTGACTGGCATGCTGGCAGGGAGTGAGAATAGCCTCCCTAAAGAATATTTTAATGGATTCTCATCTGCTCCTGCCTCCACCACGCCTCTTCCAATCCCACTGATATTTCACAGACTTTACGATAATCTCTCCCTGGGGTTAAAGAGACCAATTACTCTTGCCAGTCTCCTTCTGGCAGCCTCTGTCCCAGCTCTCTAAAGGGCTTCTTAAGCCATCTTTGAGGTCCCAAACATGAACACATGCTCTGCTATTTCACATACACTTGTCTATTGCAGTGGACTTGCTCCTTCTGGTATGCACGATGATTTCTAGCAGGTTTATTGATGTTTTTAAATATATATGGCACATGATTTTTGAAAAGGACTGTTTTCCATTTATGACAGCAAAGTATAGTTTTAAAAATGATGTATTTGGGTTTAAAAAGTGAATCAATTTAAAGAGAAATACTAACTTCATAAAACATAGATATATGGCAAAAAGCATATACTAATTGGCTTGAATAATCAGTTATTGGACAATCTACTCATTCATTCATGTATTTAGTCATCAAATGTTTGTGGCACATTGCATACCAGAACCTATTTGATGTAACAGGAATATAAATAATGACATTTTGTCTTGGTTCCTATCTTTTAAATTTTAGATAATATCCCTGAGTACTCTGTATATTCTACTTTTGGGTTCCAAAAACAATTTGTTAACATTCAAATAGGTATGAGTTGACCAGATTATGTGGGAATGGCCATAATACCTTTCTGGACAAAGGAAAAAATATATATATACATATATGTGTGCCCGTGAGTATGGACCACAGGTCCTCATTTGTTTCTAATTAATAGAATGTAGCAGAGTGTATATATGCACACACTCATCCATGCACAGGCACCCAAATGCTACAATTGTTTCACCATACTGCATAGGATACTAGTGGACCTGTAAAATATTTTTCCAGGAAGGGTAGACTGTGAGTAATGGGAAGTGTATTGACATTGGCATAAGATTAGAATTCAAATCTCAGTTTCACCTTTTATTGCAAGATTTTGGACAGGCTCTCTGCCTCTCAGAGTCTGAGATTTTTTCTAAAATGAGAAGATTGGATGGGATCAGTGACAGTAAATAGATTTCACTGGTTGAGAGTATCTTATTGGAGGGCTTTGGTGGAAGGATTCTGAGGGCAGATCCTAGTTGAGTGGAAAAATGTGCTGGTATGATTAGTTACATCTAACATGAGTATGGGAGGAGGAATTGAATAATTAATTGTATCTGGCACCTGCATGAGAAGAGAGACTAATGAGAAGAGAGACTAGTCATATGCTTTCCACATTGCGTTTGTTGTTTCTGAGTTATGTTCAAGACACCTTCAAGGACTGACATTCTGTCATTTTGCAAAATTTAGTTTCTCCATATTTTTCTAAAGAACAAAGATGGTAGTAGGGTACTGGTGGTAATGGTGTAGAACAGCTTCAATTTACCTCTGCAGAACTCATGGTAGGCAGCCTCAAGATGGCCCCAATGATTCCCATCTCCTGTAACTATCTTACATGATTGCCACCCCTTGAGTGTGGATTAGACTTATCATTTCCCTTTTCACAAATAAAGCACAGCATAAATATGGGATATCATTGCTGAGATTAGGTTGGGAAAAGACTATGACTTCTTCTTTACATTTGATCTCTTTCTCATTCTGAGGGAAGCCAGCTGCCATGTTGTAAACTGCTCAAGGGAGAGGTCCACATGGCAAAGAACTGATGTCTTCGGCCAATAGTCAACGAAGATCTGAAGCCTCCCAACAGCCACCTAAGTGAGCTTGGAAATGGGCCCTCCCTGAGATAAGCCTTGAGGTGACTATAGCCCTTGATACCTCAGCTGCACCCTTTTGAGAGATTTCAATCAGCGACATGCACTAAGCTTCACCAGGATTCATGACCCACAGAAAATGAGAGGTAATAAATGCTTTATCCTGCTAAGTTTTGAAATTATATCTGAAAATAAAAAACTACAGTAGAACTCAAATTTTGGCAGTCACTAAGATGCATACTGACCAGTAATATATGGTCTAAGTTCCACACTCTGTATATTAAGAATTACTATAGGTTCAGATTTCTATATGGGTATACCACGTCCTTTATACACAAGGGCACTTGACCAGAGTCATGCCTAATCCTGAGTTCTAAATTTTATTCCAATTTCCAACTGAATATCTGATATCTTTCTGATATCTCCCTGAAACTCTCTGCAGTCCTGCTCTTCTGCTGTTCTGTATTTCTAGATTCAAGTCACAAACTGGAACCATCAGTGATTTCCCCCTCACCTTCACTCACTGTATCTCATCTCAGTAATTCCTTCTCTTCCACTACCACTGAATAACTTCACTGCTAGGATCTTAAGCCTGATTAGGACAATAACTTTCTATCTGTGTCTTTGCTTGCCCAGATTTTCTCCTATGCTGCCTCCATAACAATGCCTTGCCTTTTTACCACTGAGTGTTTAATATTTAATGTGGAAAAGAGTAAGTAAAAATGAAACTATCCCTAACTCTATCATCCTAAAATCTGATTTAATTTTTACACACATTTTCAATCTCTTTCTACATGCAATAATGTATTTCACATGATACTAACAATAATTTTTATATAGTTTTGTATTTTACTAAATATAAAGCATTTTTCCAAATTTGCAACATTGTCTTTGAAATGATTACTTCCATTGGCTATATACTATTCCATGGGGGAGATAGACCCTAAGACACTTAACTATTTTTTTAATGGACATTTGAGTTGTTTTTACTATTTGTTGTTATAAGTAAGGCTGAATTAATCTTCCTGGGAAAAGTCGTTTGCTTCTCTTCAATGAACTCACTACAGTAAATTTTCAGAAGAGAATCCCTAGGTCAACCATTCTGAGGACTGTTTGGTACTGGACAGATGTTCCCAATTACTTTCTGAAAATGTTAAACCTGGGGCTTTTTGTGCCCAAAGTGCAAAAACATTATCGTTTTATTTTTCGAATTTTTAAAATAGTAACATACTTATTTAAAAAATGTTCCCATGGCAAGTGACTCATTTGACAGCATCAAAAAGTTCACATAATAATGAGCTGGATGAAAGCATTTAGGAAGAAAAGAAGAGTAGAAGTAATTTAAGGTTTATTTACATTAGGACTGGACATATTTTTTCCCACTTCCAATAAGCGAGCAAACAAACCTCACCCTCTCTGTTTACTGACCTCTAGGAATGTAGAAGCCTATTCGTTTCTATTCCAACTTTGTAAACTTTTGTCCCATTCTCCGTATGATGCTCCTTCCTAATAGGTAAGAAGTTGACTAGACATAGAGCCGACAGTCACTACATAATATTCTGGGTACCCAGGATGCCAAAATACCCTACCTTACTGGCCCTGGCCCAGATCTTTGCTATCATAAGTAACAATAAATTTAACTTTTATTCTAAAGCTTCCACCTCCCATTTGCTTTCTCTTGTTGTTCCTCTTCTCTCCTTCACTTTCTCCCCCTTCTCCTCTTTCATTTTACTCTTCCGTTTATATTAAGCTTGGCATGCTGAAATGGTACTAGTATAGAAGTCCAGAGTATGGACTGTGATATCAGAGTAACTGTGTTCATGGATCAACTTCTACACCCTCAAGTAGTGCTAACATAGACACGATTCCCTCTCTGTTCCTCAGTTTCCTCATCTGCAAAATTGGGGCTATTATTACTACTTCATCATGGAGTTGTTTTTTTTTTTTAAGAATTACTTAATTTTATTTATTCATTCATTTATTTTAATTTGACCAGAGAGAGAGAGGAAATGAGAAAGCAAGCTACCGGGTCCAGGACTGTGGTCAGCCATGTGGGAGTGTCCAGTGTCTTAACCACCATGTCACCTGCTGGTCCCTCAAGTTTTTACAATGGTTTAATAAGTCAATACAGACTTAAGTGTCTTAGGGTCTTCAAAAAGATTATGGAAAATGGTGTATTATGGAAAAAAAAACTATGCATGATTTTAAATATTTTTGCACCAAAATAAGTTTTCACTTTAATTCCATTTTGCCCCCAATTTTTGAAATCCCCTCTTAGATACAGAGCAACTGGAACAGTGTCAGCACATAGAGGGTCCAATAACTCCTCACATGATTTCCTTAGAAGAGATTCTCAGAAGTAGAACTTTCTAAAACTTATGGCACTGACTTCCACTGGATAGTTGTGGTATTTTCAAGGACTCCAGCTTACTCAGGACTGGAAAGGAAGGCATGGAGGATGATAGGTTCATTATGGCCTGATGCCATTTCAGTCATGGACAGACTTGCACCTGAGGAAAATGTAGCAGACTCTCCAACATTGTGAAATCAGCTGAGCAGAGGTGTCAGGCAACAAGCTGATACTGGAGAGAAGTCAAGGAGAAATCTGATTGCCTCAGGATAGGGACTGCTCTTGTCAGGAAAATTCTTAGGAACATGAAGAGAGACCTGCTTAAATGGTGCTGTGAGTCATATCCAGGAATTTGTAGAACAAAAGGGCGATCACACCACGGCCAAGCAGGGCTCCTGACAGAGCTTTTATGGAAGGACCAAGGAGGGCCGGAGAACACAGAGCTGACTAAGTCGTTACCACCCTGGTGAGTCCTGACCCACATTTACAGGAGCCGGTCCCCTTTCTTCTTCTATGAGGGACATTAATAGTTCAGTTCTTTTTAGTAGACAGAGAGGTTCTGGGTATCTGAGGGGCTTAAGAATGACTGACACACAGAACTGCAAGAAACTCGACGCATGCTGACAAGACCTGACTTCCCCAAAATAACTTACTCACCAGTTCCTTGTTGCCGGTAATTTAACAGTGGTTGGGGCGTTTTCATCGTCACCTTGAAAGTCAAGGCACTGGTTGATGCTACTGTTACTGGCAACGATGGAAAAAGGGTGAGAATGTGATTATGATGATGATGATAATGACAAAAAGAAAGAACTACTGTTGACTTGGAATGCCAGTGCTGTGTGTTTTACAGTTTTATCTCAATTTATTCTCACTATTTCCCTGAGAGGTAGATATAATGATCTCTATTGTACTGCACAGGAGTTAAATATAATGCCTTTGGTCATTCAGCTGCTAAGTGCCCACCAGGGATTTAAATTCTGGTCCATGTTTCAAATCCCAGGCTCTCTCCTTTAGAATATATGCAGTAGAAAAACAAAAACCAGAAAACAGAAAACCACCACAAAACCAAGCCAAAACAAAACAAACCTATTCTGGAAATATATCCCCATGTAGTCATTCCAAAGGACACTGGACTTTTTGTAATTATAAAACTAACCTTGCTGCATGTCTTATACTCTGTGTTTTCTGTTATAACAAAGCCAATCAAACATATCAGTCCTGCCAGGGCTTTAGACTATAAAACAATTTTAGATTTATGAGAGTCTTGAGCTCTGGGGACAAAAATAGCTTGGTCACAATGAGTTAGACTAGTCGAAGGATGAGCAGCCTTCACCCAGCCATCCTAGTGACCTGGATCTTCACATGGGGCAGCCATTAGATTTCTCAGCAGACCTATCATTCCCAGTTGACTTGCTTATCTGAGCAGGCAGAGAGCCCTCACAGTCTCGCCCACTGGGAGCAAACCTGAGGCTGCCCGGCTTGTCAGTGCCCAGCAAGTTTGCTGACCTGATTAACCTATGATAATTATCTTGTGAAGCTACACGGTAGGCAGAGAAAGTAGACAGACAGCCCTGTTGGCTAGACTTTCACAGTTCATTTCCACAGGGCATTCCCCTTTGGATCTCTGGACATGAGCTAGATCCATCCCCACATATTTCTTTTTCTTTTCAGCTTGTCTTCTCCCCTGGCCTCTATCATACACATGCCAGGGTCACCAATTTCGTTGTATAAAAAGATGCGGAGTGAGGAAGGAAAAGAAAGGTGAATCGCTCATTTCCAGGACAAGCTAAGCAGTGTAATGCATATTTAATACAAATGCTTTGCAAAGCAGAAGTCGTGTTTCCTAAGAATTATGGCGTTTTTCATACAAACGACAGAAGGGAATTTCCCAAAATCCTCTTCACTGCAAAGAGCAGAATGGTACATTTTGTCTGAGTCAGCACAATCTTCAGGCACAGTTGCTGGAAAATGGTTTTTATGGTTACAAACAGGCTCTCAATATTGGTCTTGCGCTTTTGTAGTTCTATGAACTTGAGCTGATTTGTTTCCATTTCTTTAAACCTCAGTTCCTTCAGCTTTCAAGTGAAAATAATAATAGTTAATCATGTGGTTGTTATAAGGACTAAATAAGAGAATGTAGATAAGAAGCTTAGCACAGGGACTAGCACAGAGAAATACTCCGTAACTGGGAGCTGTGATGATAATACATACTGTTACTTGGGTGTCACAGCCAAGGGCAAGTCCAGGAAACACAGGCATTTAGGTACCATGATGCAAGGTACAGGCAGGAGCCCAGAATGTATGGGGTGAAAGGATTCACAAGGGGTCCTCTTAAGCAGCTGGTGATGCCTCTTTTGCTGCGAAGAGGATCGACTGAGTGTTCCATTCAGGAGATAGTGTATAACAGTGATTTGCTTTGGCCCCAGTCGTTTGAGAACAAGAACTTCTTTTAATAAACCATGGACACCTCTTGAGAATTATGACTTCATTCTTTTTCTTGAAGTAAGGCTCAAAGTGCAGCTGTCAAATTATATCCATCTACTTCAGAACTCTGATCTACCTCAGAAGTTGCAGGCAGGGGCAGCTTACTTCATGTTCTAGGCCAATGTTATTGAAGTCTGATGTTCTTTTTCATAATTATTTTCCCTTTTTGCTCATGAAGAAAGACTGGGTGTCAAGTCATGAAAATCATCTGCTACTTAATTTTTTTTTTAAAGATTTTTTTTTGCCAGGGGTTATGTATATTCGCCAGAAGGAGACAGAGAGAAAGGGGTTGGGGGGGGGGACAAAAAGTACTCCCCTCCCGTGGGGAAAAGTCACTTTGAGATCCCTTTCTCCATTTTGTGACACTTTTGGATATTTTTAGTCATCAGAATTGTTATCAATAAATCTCTATTTATAAATCACCTAATCATAGGACTTTTTGTAACAATGCAATACAGGACTAAGTCATTGGTTATCATTGCTGACTGAGCCACAGCATTCATGTCCCCCAATACTGGACAGTTAGATTACTGTACTTCTCTTTTTCTCATTTAAACTAGTGCTGCAAAGAACATTCTCTTCTATACATGCATTGTTTTTAGTGATTTCTTTGGGATAAGTGATTAGTTTGTAATGATTTATAATTCTTTTTTTTTTTTTTAGACTTTTATTGTCCTCTCGGGATTTTGGGCACGCATGCAAGAAAGCAAGAAATCACCCCCCAGGGGGAATGACCTCAATACCCTCTCCTCCATTGTCCTCTCGGGATTTTGGGCACGCATGCACATGCGCCTGGTGTGAGTTTAAGCCACCGGGTCTGGGACTCGAACCATGGTTGGTTACATGGGAGTTCAGCGACATAGCCATTACACCAACTGCTGGTCCCTGATATATAATTCTTGGTATGTGCTATTCAGTCATTTCCCAGAAGACCTATACTAATTTTTATTGTCCTCAGAATACTACAAAATTACCAGACCTGAATACCATTCTTCTTAATGTGCTTATTTTTTGGTGACTTACGCATGTATTTGTGTTTCCAAGGTTTATAACCATTTGTGCTTGCTCTAAGTGGTCTTACTCATGGGGGCCCCACCCACATCAACCAATCACTAATCTCCTCCCAAAGACCACATCTTTCAATAAATAATTTAATCAAATTTTTACCTTGTTTATCCCATTATATAGGCTTAACACCTGACTTTTGAGGGACATATTTAAACTGTAGCAGTATTCTAAATGAGACTCTGAAAGATTGGTCATAGATGCTTTGAGACTGTCCCTCAAGACTCTGTGGTAGGTTGGGCTCTCTCACAAGCTGACTTTGACATCTAGAGTAACAGAGGAAAGCTATTGGGAAGGGCTCTTGGGATTTATACTGTTGGAAGGGAAGAGAAGAAAGCAGGATTAGGCAGAAGAAGTCATATGGTAATTCCTCTCATCAATTCTACAGGGAGTTGTGATGATGGGGTAATGGCCATTGAGAGCTGTCTGATGTTGAGTTGAGAGGCCTAGTCACTTACCCACATCAGTCACTGGATGCAGATGGCTCTGGAAAGGGATGTGACCTCAGGTCAGGCAGTCTTCCACTGAGACTCTGGAAGGGGCTGACAGCAGAGGGCTATCTGCCAATAGAAATCTCTCTAACCAGTGACAAACCCTTCATTTCTGAAGCAGGGGAGCTGGGCATCAGATCACAATGTCCAGTCAAGGGACCCATTAGGAGTTTGGACACAAATACACAACTTAAGTGATTTGTTGTTGTTGTTTTGTTTTGTTTTGTTCCAACACAACAGTGTTCTTACTCTGGGTCTGGAAATCTGAGCAAGCGATGCTGGCCTCCTGCTCTCAGTCCACTTCTCAAGGTATGGTGGTATTGGGAATGAAGGGAGATAAGAGTGAGCAGGTCAGGGGTGCACAGTTGAGTGGGGAGGCCAATCAGGGACACACAGTATGGCTCAGGGGAGTCCCCAAGACCAAGATGGGAAGCTTCGTGTAGGCTTCTCAGAGATAAAGCAAAGGCTAACATAAAAATTTTGAGTAGGAGTTTATTAGGCCAAGAGAAGGGCCATTGTCACCAGCTCCTTGTCCTTCCATCCCTCTACTTTCATAAAATATTCAGTCATTCTGAGCATGCTATACTGTCTAAAGTTCGGTATAGCAAGTTCATCTTTTTGTAGTTGTTCAAGTCTTACTAATTTTTCAAATCCATCTGAAGTACACCTCTTCCCTTTCACTTTCCCTGCCTGAATCCAAAGGAAGGGGTGATCCAAAGGAGGAGTCCTCTTCCTCATGTCCCTTCCCACAGCACTTAGCATACATGTCAGCCACAGCCTTCATCACATTTTTTGCCTTTTCCACTGAGCCGTGAACTTGGACTCTGTGCGACTCCTCTCTCAGGGCCTGCCTCCGAGCACATGCTGGGTGACTGTTGAACCGCGATAAACTATTGAAAGATCATGTCTTGAAACGCAATCCCTAAGTGGCATTGCTGGAACTCAGTAGCTTCTCAATAAATAAACACATTGAATACATTTAAATGTTCAAGTTCAATTTCCACTAGGTTTCCCTTCAGGAAATCACTTTTCCCCCCCTGTGGTGTAAGGGGGTAAATCCACCTCCCAAAACATGTGGCTTTCTTGACTGCCTGAGAAATCTGAACCTTCCTAAAGATCATCAGTCTCCTTCACCAGCCCCACTCACCAATGGGCAAGCCAGAGCATGTCTCCTTAACACAGAGCCTTTCTTCTTGTTAGAAAACCAAACCTACTCTGCTATCTGAGATGAATAACCTCCGCTAAAATAGAACCCACTGAGTCTTCCAGCCAAGGAGGTGGCTGGCAGAGATGTGGGCTGGGAGGGTGGGGGAAGCACATTTTGAAGCATAAAATTTCCCAGGGTCAGGGCATTTCATTAGGAGATTTCTAGATGTGTTTTTTTCTCTAAAGACTCAAATGAAAGTCCAGAGAATTTACCAACTACAGTGAAACATTCTGGTGCTTTTAAACCCTTTCTTTACCACCAGGAGCCCTGTTGCCCATTAACTATAAACAAGTTTGTGCGTTGATCTAACAAATGCCTATTTATTTTTTAGGTTCACCCTGTTTCATTTTTAATTAAAATCGTTGCATTGATTTGTTTTTAAAATAATAGTGAAAACTCTGACTTTGTAGGTTGAGAAATAAATTATCATTTGAAGGATTAGAGTGGCTCTTCTTTTGATTTTAATAAAGATTAGAAGAAGAAAAAGAAGCACAAAGGAATGAATGCAGCTCCCCCAATATAATGAGTTGGACGGCTCTCCCCCCTTGATCAAACAAGAGAACAAATGTATTAAACAAAGAGTATAGATTTGACAAACCATCTCTGCTCTTGCAAAGGATTTTCGAGGGGATTTGGAAAGTTGTAGCCTGCCCGTGTTCTGTTATTTCTGAGTATATTAAAGCCAGTACTCTGTTAGCTTAGGTATTGTTTTTGTGTGTGCTTTGCTTCCTGGCAATAGAGTCTTTCTTTAAGAAAAGCAATTGGGAGATACCCTGGTCCTGGTTAATCTGTTCCCCTTTTCACACACAGACCATTGTCTGAGTGTGCTTCCCAAGAGGCACAGACATTATGTCCTGGGCCCCCTCTCCCAAGTCGGCAGCCTGTACAAAAGGAATAGTACATCTTGGAAGAGCCTGCTGGATTTCCATTTGACACTGGAGCTGTTTTGCTTTGTGCAAATCTCAATGCAAAATGTACTGATTCCCAAGGAAAAACAAAAACAAAAACAAAAAAACAAAGCAAGAAACAAATTTGGTTGTGGTTTGTCACTGATTCTCTTGGGCTTTCCACCCCAAAGGGGAAGAGTTTAGTAGGCTCCTGCTGTCTTCCTGGGTGACTATAATACTCTGAATAACATCTACATCATGAAGGTACTGAGGATCTGACTGCAGCCCCAGAAGAGGAATTTCTAAACTGTCCCTTCATCCCTATAGCTACTTTGGCTTCCCACTTAGAAGCAGAAATGGGACTAGTTATCTGTATTCCTATCAGCCAACTCTGACAACACACCCTAGGGTTTTCAACTGGACTACATGATGACTATCCTTGCCTTGTTGATATTTAATTACTTCCTCATTACTCATTATTTCTCTGGTTATATGCATGGTCCCAACCAAAGACACACAAATATTTCCAATAAATCTGAATCTCCCTCTTTTTCTCCTACCTTCCTTTCTCCAAATTTCTGAAGAACATGCTATACTTGTTTTCTCCTTAACTCCAACTTCTGCTCACCCTCAAGTTATGCAATATGGTTGCTGCCCTTCTCTCTCGTGATTCCAGCCTACATGATGTCATTCAGGCCTTATTTACTCATTTACTCTCTTCTTCCACAACATGAGCACCATCAGGAGGGGGTCACCTTTCTCTATCTTTGTGTTTATAGCTTTACAGTGCTCAGGACCTATTTGTTTAAATGCACATATTCCAGAACTATCACATTGTCACAACTTTCTTAAGTTACAGAAAGAATTCTTTTTTTTCTCTAAGCATTTCACCTTGTACAAGGCAAGATACTGAGAACAGCCACATGTGCTTTCTGTCATCTTTTCTCTAACAAGGCACTTTGCAAGTGAGAAATTGAGGCTATGAGAACTAAGTAACTTGCTCAAGATTCCATAGCCAGTAGGTAAACAATAGCATATCTAGAGCATTGTTTTAAGAGGCATTTGTGTTCTTTGGGCTGCTTTTGATTTTGGTTCAGTGTCTCAGGCATTGAGAACACTTCAGGAAAATGAAAGACCCACACCTGAGGTAAGAGTGGGATTCCCAAAAGCTCAGGATGGGGTGAGCACTCTCTCAGCTGCCATCATACCCAGTGAAATTGATTCTCTTGTATAGCTCATGGCTCTATTAATGGGATAAAATATGGCAGTAACATCAAATAACATTAATAAGCTATCTATTCTGCTATGGCAATACCTTGTGTTAAATTTATGACTTTTATGAACTCATTTAATCCTCAATATCATCCTATGAGGGAAATATTATTATTAGTTTGTGTGTGTGTGTGTGTTTTGTTTTGTTTTTAGAGAGGTTTTTTGCTATAGGGCACGTGCCCTCGCCAGAGAGACAGAGAAACAGAAAGACAGAAAGTGAGAAATCATCCCCTGTGGGAATGGCTACACCACAATCCCTTTTCCTTTCTCTTCTTAGAATTTTGGGCATGCGTGCACACGTGCCCGGAGTGAGTTTGAAGCCACCAGGTCTGGGTCTCAGACTGTGGTCAACTACATGAGAGTCCAGCAACATAACCATTATACCATCTACTGGTCTCATTGTTTGTTCAATTTTATCAGTGAAAACATTGAGGCACAGAGAGGTTAAGTGTCTTACCCGAGGTCACAAACCTATTAAGCAATGGGCCTAGGATTCAAACCCAGACAGATATTATTCTGCAGTCCAAGATTATAAGGACCATATTGTCCTGAGAGGTAATTCCCATTCCCTTCTTCCTAAAAGCTTTGGAACTTTCCTGGGGTGGGAATATCTTGAATTAGAATCATGGATTCTTTAAGTTAAACATACTGAGTTTTTTTCATCACTTCTCTGGATAGTGACATTTTGATACTCCCCCATCTTGTTTACATTTGGGGGAATCATCTTTCACTTCATATATCTTATTCTTAGAGCATGAACCCCAAAGTGGAATAAGATACTTCAGGAGTCTTTTGTCTTCTTGATGTAGCATAAATCTGCTAAACAGCCAGTTTTTGTGGTCATGTCACATATATTGATTTATGATGTTCTTCCTACTAGCTATACTTCCTGAGTCTTTTTTCAGTGAGCTGCTAAGATATTTTCTCATGCTAATTTAATGGGTATTTTTGGCATAAATTCAGGCAACACTTTAAATCTATCCTTGATAACTCTCACCTTGTTAGATTCCTCTAAACTATTATTTCTACATGTGCTTTCTTCAAGTCAGCTATCAATTTTGGTACCAAGAGATATTGGAAAGTGCAGAGGATTTAGAATCAGAGAACTTTGAATTTAGAGCCTAGCTTGTCATTTAATGAATTATTTGATCTTAAGCAATTCCCATTAACTACTCTTGCCTCAGTTTTCCCACAGGTAAATTAAGGCTAATGGTATTGACTTGGGAGTACTGTGAGAATTCATTGAGAGAAAGACTTTAAAACTATATTCTTGTTATCATTATAATTATAAATATTTCATTTCTTGATAATCCTTCAAGTGCCTATCCAAAAGTCTTGAAAATAGGTCCTAAAGTACATTTTTTAGTTTTTACTTTCGTTCATATGTATTACATTTATGTTGCTCATTGCAAAGTTTACAGCAATTTACTTTTAGTTTTTAGAAATGCTTAGTAATTGTTAACATTGTTTTTTTTTTAGGAAACTAGCCATGTACTATAAAATGCCTTTTTCTAAAATTTCTTCTAGTTAGCTTTAGTATTGGTATAACAACTCAATAATCTATTTACCTGTACAAGTTGTTAAAGGATTATCACATCTATAGATGTAACCTGGGCAGGAGCATATCATGCAAAGTACCTGATGATTTTAGGATCACCTCTGTGCTCTAGTCAGAGGTAAGGTCATCTTTACCTTCCTGTATTTTTTCAGGGGATTCAGGTTACTACCCCTATCAGAAGAAAACAGAAAAAAAAAACAAAAAACAAAACACAAAACACAATTCTTATACCTGATCCAGATTTTGTTCAGAATGGCACCTTGATAATAGTGATCTATTTAACAATCTGAACTATTAAATTCTGGACCTTTTGCTAGACTTGGTTTCTAAAGTCAGCCCAAGCCTCCAGCGTTTTATTGACTTCTCAGATTCTTCCATGACAACCTCTGGTCACTTATATCCACCTGACCCTCCCAGACTTAGAGGTTGTCTGGACTTGTCCATTGCCTGTTTTGACATCTGATGAACCCTTCAAATCCTCCTGCCCTACAGTTTGAGCTATAGATCACACTCTGCTAGCAATACTACCAGCAAGAAGGGAGCTGTAAAATGTATTCTTGAAAGGCTCTATTAGGTCCTCAGGATGAGAGAGAAAGTATTTTTCCTATGCTCAGGCAATGTAAGCCTCTACAGCTGATTCAAATTGGATTTAAGTCTAACAAGGAAGGCCATAAAACATAGTCATTACAAAGATGGATGTTGGAGTAAGATGTACAGTTTGAGTCCTGGACCCACTAGCTTGAAAGACACTCCAGGCCTCTGTGGATGCGTGTCCAAAATCCCAAAGAAGGGAGAAATGGAGAAGGATTTTGGTGTGATCATCTCCATGGAAGGGTGCTTTCTCACTTTCCTTTTTCTCTCTCACTGGTGCATGCATGTGCCCTCTGGCAAATTAAAATAAACAAATAAATGCCTAGACTACCAAAAGTGACCACGCCGCACTTGACCTCCCTTACCTCAGGAAAGCTCCAGCATCAGTTCACATACTTAGACCTTGCTTTTGAGTTCCTTCTTCATTTCTGATCTCTGACTTACAGGGAGTTCCCTTTCATGTGAACTTAGCCATGCATTTAAAAGGATATTTGCTGTATTTTATCTATCATTTATAAGTATTTTTGAAAGTTATTTTTTATCTACTGTACACAATGCTAGAATCATAACTGTTAAATGAAAGACTCTCTCATTGCTGAAGAGCATCTTTTATGCTTTCTTTACTGTGAAAATCTCTACTATGAGGATGGTGTTCATGGGAGCTAAATGGCTCTAGGACTGTTTTTTAACAACGTACCAGGTCTCCTTCAAGCCTAACTATTTCCTGTTCATTAGGCATGAGTAATCCTTAAATGGGCTTTATTGTGGCTGAAATTATAAAGTGATATTTCTCTCAATTTGTATGTTTCTGCTACTGGCAACATTTTTTCTCACAAAATGAGAGAGGAATCTGATTATAGGTATATATTTCATATGACATGAATATACTTAACAGACTTTAGGTCTACTTTAGGTCTAAAGAGAAGAGAGATACCAGGATCCTATGAATCATGGAAGAGAGAGCCATTTTTATTGCTTTGGGTAATACCATCTAATTTTCTTTGAAAAATAATTGGTCATTTCCATTACTCAAGTCCACCAGGTCTTATCTCACTGTAAGCATAAACTAGAATCATATGCCAGAGTGGGCACTAAATATACACCAGTTCACATACACATCACCACCTTCTTCTATCATTTTTTTCTATAAAAATGAACAGATCTTCTCAGTAAAAGCCATTACATCTATGCAGTCCAGACAGCCTCTCTTTGGCCTGAGAGATGTGTCTGTTTTGTTTCCTATCACCTCATTCTGCAGTAAATTGTGACTTCTGGAGCATGGGGGCAGCATGATTACTGTGCTACTCTTTAAAGGGCTTAGGCTTGAAGATGGAAGGAGCAATATGTTTGCTGATTGGCAAGAAGTCATAGAATTATTTTAACTAAAAATATATGAAGCATGGAGGAAAGAACATCAGCTTTGGAACCAGTCAGAAATGAATTCCAGTCCTAGTTTTGTAACTCTCTAACAGTGTGATATTTGGCAAGCTACTAAACTTCGCTAAGCCTCAAATACATGTACTAGAATCAAACTGCAAGACATAGGAAGATATATTTGCGAAAGGCCTAACGTAGGCATAGCATGGTGTGGTAGAGAAGATTTTTAGAGCCATCCAGAATAGGTTCAAATTTTGGTTGTGCCATTTCCTTTTGTCTAAAATGAGGACAACAATTCCTTACTGCGCTACGTAGTTGTAAGGATTAAAGTCAGTGAGATCTCTAACAATTATGTTGTCCATGATGTAGGCTCCTTAGGCTCCTTTTTCTTATTAGCACCATCCTTGGCCCGATACATACTAATGCTAGTTCTTTGCTCCTTGCGAAGCTTGGTAATTTGACTCTGTTCTATCCTTGGAACATCCTCAGTGCAGCAGGAGGCCAATTATTCAGTTTTTCACCTACATCAGATGACCCTTTCATTCTCCTTCCTTTGGTTTTCTAGACAGAGGGGTTATTGGAAGCTGGGAATGACTCCAGACTGGCAGGCCACTTCCTGCCTGCCACCTGGCCCTCCCACTGAGATTTCCATCTTGCAACCTTCTGGGGCTGTGACAACAGGATCCAGGCAAGAGGCCACTTAGATTCCTGAGAGGTCCCTGGAATTTTCTAGAGACAGACTGGGCTCTGTCAGCAGTCCACAGCCTGGAGATGGTGAACAGGGGTGTATGGCATGCTCTTACTGTCCCTGTCTGGCAGCCTACTCCCTCCCTAAGGCTTGCGGTTTTAAGGCTTTAATCGTTGAGATCAGAGCCATTCTGTTTTATTACAGTGCCAAATAGGGCCACCCCATCTAGTACGGGTGATGCAGCTCCTTCCAGAAACCCTCAGCCAAGCCAGGAAGAGCAATGGCTGCCGGGCCCCTGAGCTTCCTGCAGGGTTTGTGTTTCCCTTCCTATTAAATCCTCCCTGTGCTCAGAAGGCTGCTCCACTTTCCCATCTCTCCAGCTCTGCCTCTGGCTTCTTTAAAGGCTTCAGTGTTTCCTCAAATTAAGGGACCCAGCTGCTCGAGGCCCTTTGTTCAGTGTCTCTAGGATGACCTTTCAGATAATTCGTCCCCACTCTCAGGGGCTGAGCTTTGCTGGTATTTAGACTCGGAGTTTCCTTGGCTAATCGGAATTTATTATCCTCTTTGTTAGAGGACTATGAGGTTCTTTTTCTCCATGGAGGGCTGTCTTCTGGGTGAGTGATACATGGGCTGGCCCTGGCTCTCTGATCCTGGCAAGCCCTGTTTCCAGGTTCTGTCTCTGTGGGCCCCAGAGACGACTGTGTGTGTGTGTGTGTGTGTGTGAGCATGTGCGCATGCATGCTCATTTGACCATAGAAAATAAAACTCTCAGGATCTCAGTATCATTCTGGGATAGAGGAATCGGATAAGAGTTGAAGGAACATGGAGAGTCTTTAATGTCCTGAAGGCTCTGGTTGTTTAACTCTGCAATTGTTTTTACTATAGATATGTAAGTATTCTGGCAGATCTGATTAAACCTTGTTCATTGGATGCTTTTATTGTGGTAAAATAGATGTAACCAAAAAATTACCATTTTAATCATTTTCAAGTGTGCAGTTCAGTGGTATTAAGTATATTCACATTGTTGTGGAAACCATTACCATTATCCATTCACAGAACCTTTTTATTTTCCCAAACTGAAAGTCAGTCTCCACTAAATAATGTCCCATTCACTTCTCCCTCCAGGTAACCAGCAATCTACTTTCAGTCTCTATGAATCTACTTCAGGTGCGTATAAGTGAAATTGTACTATATTTGTTCTTTTGTGTTTGGCTTATTTTACTGAGCATGATGTTTATACAGTTAATACATAGTTAGCACACGTCCTTTTCAAGGCTGAATATTATTCCATTGTATGCGTACACCACATACATTGTGTTTATTTGTTCTCTCCTCGATGGACGTTTGCATAGCTTCCACCTTTTGATATTGTGACTAGTGCTGCTCTGACCATTGGAATATAAATATTTGTTTATGTCCTGCTTTCAATTTTCTTGGTACATACTTATAAGTGAAATTTCTGCATCATATGGTAGTTCTAAGTTTTAAGGAGCCACTATAGATGTGTGTGTGTGTGTGTGTGTGTGTATTTGTGTGTGTGTGTCTGTGTGTGTTTTCCTCAGTGGTTGTACCATATTGCATTCTCATCAGCAATTGATGAAGGTTCTAATTTGTCCACATCCTCACCACAGTCCTTATTTTCTGTCTGCATGTGTATGTGTTTAATGGTTATCCTACTGGATTTGAAGAGGTATGTTCATTGAATTCTGAGCATGATTAAAAATAGAAACAATGGAAATACTGATCGCTTATTAAATTTCTACTATAAATAAATTTTTAACACATTTCATTTCATTGATGCTTTAAAACAACCTGAAGTGGTTTGTTATTATCTCTATTAACAGAAAGGGAAACTGAAACTCAGAAAGGTTCTATAACTTACTTAAAATCTACCTAATAAGTAGGAGACTTGGGACTCAAGAGTAGAGTTGTTGGAGGCCTTTGTGCACTTTCAACTACACAATGTGTTTTCTAGCCATATAGTTATGCTGAGATAGAAAGTTGGTATCTTCGCCCCACCCACCCATGAGTGCATCACTAATCTAAAAGTCTTCAAAATGTAAAACCAAGGACTTTCTATAAATGTGGGGCTTTGAGATGTTGGCAAGTTTCCTGGAAAAAACCCACATAGACACATGAGCATAAAAGTCATTTAAAACACAGTTACCTGGGAAACACTCCAAGACTTCCTTCAGTCCTTATTAGGCATGATGTTGCCATGTGAGATCCTAAAGCCACAGAAGCAAGAAAGGGCTGGGTCCTTCCTTCAGGGAGCACACCAAGCAGTGGGGCACATGCCCCATCAGGAAATTATAGTGCAGAGTGCTGTGACTGCAGAAGAGGAGCTGATTATGATGCAGCATGCAGGGTGCAGTGATAAAGGAATAGGGAAAGGGCCTTGGGAACATCAATGGCAGGAGTAATAAACTCCTTCCTTAGACCCAGGAGGCCAGAGAAAGATTCATATAAGTTATTATTTGAACTGAATATTGAAGGATGAACTGCAACATGATAGTTGGAGAAATGGTGATGGTAGAAGGAAAAGATATTTTTTACATGTGGGAATAGCAAATCTAAAGATTTGTAGGATGCAGGAAATGTGTATAGAAAGTGACATAAATATTTCTTTTCTTTCTTTCTTTCTTTTTTTTTTTTTAAGTTTTTGCTATGGAGTGCATGTACTTGCCAGAGAGAGAGAGATGAACCCTCCTCTCCCGTGGTGGGTGGTCAAGCTGTAATCCCTTCTCCTCCAATCTACACACACACACACACACACACACACACACACACATGCTTGGCATGATTTTCAAGCTACCAGGTCCAGAACTTGAATCATGCAACTCACCATGCAGCTCACCATGTGGGATCTAGTGCTTTAAACTTCACTCCACCTGCTGGCTCACAGTGTAAATATTTCAATGTAATAAGCATATGTGTGTGTGTGTATCTATTTGTATTAGAATGCCCAACACATAATAAGTGCTACTATTTTCCTACATACTTTCTGTTCATATTTTTTTCTAGTCAATTTTGTCAATTGTCTTATAATTGATGGAGTAGCACAGAGAGTCTCTGATTTAAGCATGAAAATGACTATATCAAATTGTGCTTTAGAAAATCACTTTTATGGGGCCAGCAGGTGGCATGGTGGTTAAGGGCGCTGGGCTCCACATGGCCAACTGCGGTTCGAGTCCCAGACCTGGCACCTTGCTTTCTCACTTTCCCTCTCTCTCTCTCTCTCTCTAACTCTTTCTCATTTTGTCCCTCTCTGGTCAAATTTAAATAAATAAATACACAAACAAATAAATAAACAAAGTTAAATAAAGTAATTTTTTTTAAAAAAAGAAAATCACTTTTATACAATGTATGTGGGGTAAATTGATACTGTGGAGAGATGGAAAATGAGAACTGAGTCCAGCAGTAGGGAGACTAAATAAATTTAATAATTACTTACATATATTAATTGATATCTATGTGTTAGCACTATACAAAAACATTACATGCATTGCTCATTCAACTTTCATAATGGTTCTATGAAAGTAATACTATTATCCTGTTTTATAGATGAGGAAACTAAGATTAAGCAAGTTAAATAACTTATAAAAGTCATATTTCAATAGGAGTGAAGCTAGCAATTTTAACCAGAGATGTCTTAGTCCAAGGAAAAAAAATGCCAAATGTAACTATAGCAGTCATAGTATGATAAAAAAAAGAGGTATCATGCAAGATATTTAGAAAGTGAAGATAACTAAAAATGATGAATGACTAGAAAATAACTGAGAATGGAGCATGACTAGATTTAGGGGATGAAAGAGAATGAGGTGTCAATGAAAACTCCCAGGTAGTTTAGTTTTGAAGACTAGAAGATTGATAACGCCTTCTTCTCACAGAAGGAGGCACATAGAAAGATGGAGGAAAAAGGTGGTGGGCACTGTTCTGAACAGGGGAGGTTATAAAAATAATATATCGAGGGACCAGCAGTTAGCATAATGGCTATGTCACTAGACTCCCATGTAGTCGACTGTATTGCAAGTCCCGGACCCGGTGGCTTACACTCATGCCAGGTGCATGTGCGTGTGTGCCCAAGATCCCGAGAGGAGAATGGAGGAGAAGGGATTGCGGTGTGGCCATCCTCCCTGGGAGGTGATCTCTTGCTTTCTGTCTTTTGGTCTCTCTTTGTCTTTCTGGCAAGTGCATGAGCCCTATGGCAAAAACCTCCCCCCCCAAAAAAATATATGTGTGTGTGTGTATATATGTATGTACATATATATACATATATATACATATGTGTATATACATATGTATACACACACACACACATATATATATATATATAGAGAGAGAGAGAGTAAAGAAACATTTTGAAATATGAATTAACATTCATTATCATTAATGATAGACCTTTCATTAACACACCAGCTAGTGATAGTTGGAAAAAAAATGTATGGAATATATTAGTAAGTTAGTAAATACACTCATCTCTTGATATCCATGTAGGATTGGCTCCAGGATATCGAAGACACTGAAGCCTGTGGATTCCCAAGTTCTCTTTATAAAATGGTATAGTGCAGTTGGCCCTCACTCCATTTTATATAAAGGACTTGGCTTCAGCATGGGTGTCCTGGAATTGATCCCCCATGGATACTAAGGGACAACCATAAACAGATACACTCTTAATTTGGAGTATAGATATATTCTTGATTCTTTTACTGATACAAATGGTCAAAAAAGCTTTGAGACTACTAATTTGATAATAGACTTAGCATAATCAGGATTAAAGTATATTTAATGACAAAGCACTGCCTAAAACGTGCAGATAGTATTTGTGATGTATGTTCCTGAGTGTTCAGTTCACTTTTAAATGGTCTGCATTTCATTATTTGTTATTAATGATAAGTGTTTAACAGTGTTTGACAGTGTCAAATCTGTCCTATCTTCTTCATTCTAACTTATAGCATGATATTTCATTACTTGGTCATATTTTACCAACTCTACTAGAGTCAACCCTATAAGACCATTCCCGGTAGAGTCTCTGGAAAGATCCCTTAAAGATGAAATCAAGCCTTGTCATTTCATCATTTAAAATGTGTCAATGGCTCGTCATTGCCCACAGGGCATTCAAGGTTTTCATTATCTGTGCCTTTTCCTCTTGCCGCCCGCTGCCAGCTACGATAATATATTTATGGTGTTATAAACAAGCCCCGTCATTTCCCATCACGTTTTTGTGCACAATATCCAATATACCAATATGCTCTTCCTTTTTTATTGATTTGAAAATGCCCTTTTTTCCTTTCAAACTGCTCTCTTCTCCTCTAAGAATGTCCCTCCAGTACCCAACAGAGTTGATCAGTATTTCCCCTATATCTATAACACACACTTATGAAAACATATTTCATATGTCTTTTGTTTCATGGCTGTGAGCTCTTTGAGGGTATCTCTAGCTCCTCACAGTCCCTTACAACATGTTACATATTATGTTAAAAAATGGTATAATACTTGTTGATTAAATAAATAAATGAATATTTATTATTAGAATTAAATAAGTCTATGTGTGTGTGTGTGTGTCTATTTGTGTTAGAATATCCAAGATATAGTAGGTGTTATGGAAGTATTTGCTATCTTTACTATTATTATTGTTCCATATAATTTCTGTTCATATTTCTTTCTAGTCAATTTTGTCATCCAAGCAGGTTAAAGGAAAGAAATGTCTTTTATATTTCTCTGTAACACCTTATATATACATTTAGTCAACCTATTCATAAAGTCACCAAGAATCTGCAATTCCCACAGTACGAATTTCTGCTCATTTTCTTCCTAACCATGCGTGGTGGAGCTCTCTGTCTACACTCTGAAACTCCATCCCTCTGTAGCATGGGTATATTGACTTTCTTTTCCCCATCTACATTCCCCAATCCCTCTTGATTTTCTAGTTTTTTCGATGGTATTTTCAATCTCTGATGACTCTCAGAGGTTCTTTGTAATGACATTATTCTTTATTACAAAAGACTGCCACATTCTTTTGGTATGGATTTATGTTCACAGATTCTGCCCCAAATAAATAAATAAAATGGAATGGCACATTTCTACAGCTGAACAGTGAAGTTTGTTTTTCTTCTGTGAGGCTGAACATTTATTGATGAATCCATATTGTACTGACAGCAACTTCTTCAATAATTTCATGGGTTGTGTAGCAGTTGGTAACAGTGCATGCATGTGGGCAGGGAGAACTATGCAAATATCAATAATAATTATGCTTGGTATATGCAAATTCCACCAGGTATTTTCAGGAATTAATCTTCCAAATTACTTTTTCACAATTCAGGAAAATTGAAACATGCATTTAAATAATTGTAGAAAAATTTAAAAGCGATCTCCACTCATTTAAATCATCCAGTTAAGGTGCTATTGTAAACAAAGGGATTGGAGATATTTCAGACACAGTAGCCATACTGTCAAAACAGAATTATAGAGACCACGAGAGCTATGCTTTGTTTGTAGACAATTTAGGGAAGGCATTGTTTATATTATTTCATTAGGTTTAAAATGTTATTAATATTCCTCAAAAGTCATTAGGAAAAGAAAGCACTAATTTTTATTTGTTCTTAGACACATTTATCTGTTCTTCATGTGTTAGTATCTTCATTTATCCACTCATGAATCCATCAAATGAATGTTTATTAAGCATGACTGTATGTCAGGGACTGAGCTAAGTGAAGTTCTGGGGATAGGATAACCAAGCAATCTCTTTTCATTAGCTCTGATCACAAGCATTGCTAATGAGTTAACGCTCCTTGTCCAGAAACCTATGAGATGACAACTTCCTATGAGTGGAGTTTGTGTACTTTTTATTCTTTATTTACTAATTCAATGTTTCCCCCCAAAACCTCACCTCAATATAGGCCACACATTTACATAGTTTAGCTGTTTTGGGGTGTTTATATTTTCTCCATGAGTTTAATATCAACTACAACTTTGTATGAAAGCTAGATTGGGGGAGGATAATAATTAGTGCATTTACATGAGGAAAGGACTTTTGGTGTTTTTTGCTTTTATATAGTTACAAAAATCAAATTATGGCCAGAGGCTTTAAATGCCAAAAGTAATCCTAGGTTTCTAGACAAAGAGCTTTAAACCATTAGCAATGCTTGTGATTAGAACATTGTAACTTCCATCCAAGGACGTTTTGGGAAACAAGGGCTCACTTTCTCCCAGGGGTGATCAGGATGCTTTGGGAGGTCCTTGAGTTGTTCCTTGAGGACAGGTTTTACATAAGAAAGTAGTGGAGACAGTTATTGAAGAGAGAATGCTACAAGACTTTTGACCTCAGTTTAACAGCTGAATGACTCTGAAGTCTTTTTTTTGACCATTTCCTTTTTTTGGGAGAGGTGTTTTTTTTTTTTTTTTTTTTTTTTATCGGGCCCGCGCGTTGTCTCCTGCCTTCCCCATTGGATATCTCACAAGTATTTCTTTCTTTCTTTTTTTTACTATAGGGCACGTGCGTTCGTCAGACAGAGACAGAGAGACAGAAAGCAAGAAATCACCCCCCATGGGGGATGGCCACGCCACAATCCTTTCTCCTTCATTGTCCTCTCAGGATTTTGGGCACGCATGCACACATACCCGGCATGTTTTAAGCCACCGGGTCCGGGGCTCGAACCGCGGTCGACTATGTGGGAGTCCAGCAACATAGCCATTATGCTAACTGCTGGTCCACAATGACTCTGAAGTCTTAACAAGCAACTTCATCTGATTACACCAACCTGAGAAAACATTTTGAGATGATTTAGCTAATGTTTGTTTGTCAAAGTGCTCATTAAATTATATTGACCAGGGAACCTTAGGACACCAACCTGAGAAAACATTTTGGGATGATTTAGCTAATGTTTGTTTGATAAAGTACTCATTAAATTATATTGACCAGGGAACCTTAGGTACAAGATATGGCCCAGGGCATACACGCAAAGGCAGGAGGAAGAAAGACATATTAGGGCACTGGTAATAAGAGCAATTTGTCTAAAATTTAGGTATCTACTATAGAATACTAGAGGCAGTAGCCACAAATCTACTATTTGTTTTGTGATCATTAATTTGTGACTTAACTGTTTCAATTGTCACTCTTTGTCTCTAACATAGGTCATGAAATCATCCTGCCCCAAGTAGTAGGAGGTAGATGACAGAAATATTATCTTCCTATAAGGCCTTTGTGTACAACTTCTGATTGACATCTTCTATTGATTGTTTTTTTTTTTTTTTCTCTTATTAGTTTCTGCCCAGAGATGACTTGCTAGTGAAAACAGATGTTTCTTTGGCCGTATGTTTCAAGTCAGTCAAAGATGTTCTCATAAAGGACACACTTCTGGGGATAGCAGTAGTGTGGTAGTTGGATAGCTGGACCCCACATAGCCTACTGTACAGCGTGAGTCCTGGACCAGCAGTTTGAAAAACATGCCAGTGAGTGTGCATGGGTGCCCAAAGTCCTGAAAGAAATAGAGGAGAAAGAATTGCAGCATGTCCACGCCACATGTAGGTTGCTTTCTCACTTTCTCCTCTCTCTCTCCACTGAGCATACATTCCCTCTAACAACAACAGCAAAAAAAATCCAAAACAAAACAAAAAATGAACACATACCTCTAGTATAAAACAATAGGCTAGAAATATTCTTATAATTTTTATTATGATAATATAAACAATTATGGTATTTTAGTAGATTTTTACAAAAGCAACATTGAAACATTCCCTTTCAATAAATTAACAATCATTGTCACTGACTTATCTGGTGGAAACAATCTATTCTCATCCTAATGAAGGAACTGGCTTTGTATCCCCAGATTAATCCATCCACTGTGTTTTTCCTCTATTTTTAAGGGTCAGTTAGCTTTTATTTCATTTGTTTTTTAAAACTACATCTGTGCTTCTACAAATGGCATCCTGGTAACAGAAGACAAAACCTGTAGAATAGTAGGGAGCACTGTCTTTCTCATCTATCACTTATTCATCCAACAATTATCTTTCAGTTATCTATTCAGCAATTACCACTGGAACTGGAGTAGGAGTCCTAGGGCAGAGCTCAAGAAGATACCATCTATAACTTAGAAGGGGTTGGCAATTGGAAGAAGGATGGTTAATAATTCCAATGGCCAATGAGTGCTTTAATGAAGGATGTTCAGATGCTTCAGAAGCATTGAGGAAGGAGTAACTAAGTCAGACTGAGAGAACTCAGAAGGCCTCACTGAGGAGCACTTATTAGACTGGATCATGAACACAAAAAGAATAGAGATGAAGGGTGTTCTAGGCAAGGTAAATTATTATTCAATGATTAAAATTCAAGGCAGAGAGAGATTAGGCCACAGAAAAGTATATGGTTCCAAGATGTCTAGAGGAAAGACAGACACATCACATACAATAAAGAGGATAAAAAGAGATACTTCAAGGAGGAAGTAATATTTAAAATGAGCCATGACATTTCAGAAATGCTAGTTGGGGCTAAAGAGGGCATTTCAGATAGAAGGAAAAGCATGAACAATGGCATAGAGATAAAGAAGTTTAAGGTAGGCTTAGAGAGCATGGAGAATTCAAATGGGTTTAGAGTGTAGGCTGCGTGCAGTCAAGACTGGAAGGCCAGGAGGAGGCCAATAGTGGGGGAACTCTGGTCTATGTAAAGGCTCTCTACCAAATTCTATTCAGCACACCACTGCTAACAACATTTTGGGAGTCATATCAACATTTTGATTTGGGACATAATAGTGCATTCAGTTTACTTCCACTAGTATTTTCTAAGACTTTGCTCTGAACCAGGTACTGTGATAAGTTTTAGAAATACAAAGTGAATCAGACATGTGTCCTGACCACTAGACTCTCCCATTAAAAATATATCTTTATTTGTGTCTTCATCAACATCTTTGCCTATGTGTATATCTGTTTCTACCTCTCCATCTCCATGTCTGTCTGCATCTATGTCCAGATTTATATCTAGGCAGAGATGAACCCAATGGTGGTGTATAGGGTGTATCAAAGCAGGAGCTATGAGGTGGGAGAACTAAGCAGACAGTAGATGAGAGGACCTGAACAGAGAGACTGTGCAAAGTGGCAGGGAGAACACTGTCTTTGGTGTCTGAGAAACTTGAGTTTGAATCTAGGCTCTATCATCAATGCTCTTTGAGAGCACATCCAAGAATTTCCCCAGATGTATTCTCTTTACCTGTAAAACAGGGATCCTAACATTTACCTTTGAGGGTGGATGAGAAGGACCAAAGGTGACTTGGCATGTGGCCAGCACCAGCAATTGGTAGTGATGACATCCATGATAAAAAGGTTGCAGTAATTTGACTTGCCACTCACTGTTCAGAAAGAAGTAGACATTTTTAGATAGTATAGAGGCAGGTTTGGTGACTCTAGGCAGAGAATAATGATTTTGGCTTTGATTAACCCTGTCCTTTGACTTACATGTTCTGTTTTCTAGGTAAGGAGCACAAATATTCTTTGCCTGGCTGGCAGAACCAACTCATCCTGGGAGACCATTCACAGCTGTTCTTCCCATCCCACCAATGAACCCACTGACTTGGAGTCACTGAGAGGCTTTGGCAGGAAGGACAGCTGCAGCTGTGACCAGGCCAGGTTGCTCCATCTCCAGCAAACATTTAGAGTGGCTCAGTGCCTACTGCTCCTGCCCTGACACACAGGAAGCTGACAGTTGGGCCAGCGAATGGCAGCCAAGAGGATGCTGCCAACGTGGCAGTCAGGAGCTGCAAAGGCCCTGAGCGGGAGACAGTCTTGCCATAGCTGTGGGGAATTCCCTCCACTGTCAGCCTCATAGCTTGCAGATGTAGCTTCTCCAAGAAGCTCATCTGAACAAACAGGACTGATGCCCAGGTCCTAGCTCTTCCTGGCTGATGTGAGGTGGAGAGGTAGCTCCAGGGGCAATACTATGGTGAACACAGAAACCAGGACCAAGTGAGGGAATGTGGCAGAAATTGCAGGGGATCTTGTTTGTTAAAGACCCCTTGGTTTATAGATGCTGGTGCTCTTTTTGCATGGTCTTCATGTTTTATATGTCTATATACAATCTTATAGATTTCCTCTTCTTATAAGGATATGAGTTATATTGGTTTAGGGACCACCACAATGTCCTCCTTTTAAATTAATTATCTCTCTAAAGACCCTGTTTTCAAATATAGTTACTTTCTGAGATATGTACATCAACATATGGAGATGGGGGAAGTCACGATTCTGCCTTAACATCTCCCTAAACCATTAAGCAGTTTCTCTATACCCCATTCCTCTCAGCTCCTAGCAACAAATAGTCTTCTTTCTGTCTCTGTGGATTTACCTATTCTGGTAATTTCATATAAATGAAGTCATATAATACAAGACCTTTTGTGTCTGGTTTCTTTCTTTTAGCAATGTTTCCATTTTCATGGGAGTGTGTGGTTCATAGGAATGTCATTGTTAAGTGTGTTGTGTTTTTAAAATAATGAGAATCAGTGGTCTTAAGGGCTACCAAGAACACCTGCTGCAAAGTTAAGGGATTCTCTTGGGTCCCACACGACTGATCAATATCGGGCAGAAAAATCTTGCCTCCCTTTTATACAAAATGATAGGCAAGAAGAGACTGTTGCAATATTGGGTTGTTGGGAAAGTCATGATGTTATTAAATACGGCATAACTTTCCCAACAAACTAATAGTTGAGTCAAATTTAAAGCAGTGACTAGGGAAAGGGCAAAGGGATCAAGATGAGAAGGTTTAAACATAATGTAAGTCACTCTCAAGTGCTCATTTTGTATTAGAAAAGTATATGAAAGTAAAATGAAAAAAGCAACAACAAAAAAAACCCATCTGATACTACAACTCAGTTGTGGTAAACACTGTAAATACACTGTAAACATTTTGGTATATCTGTGTTTTTATCAAAGAACAACATTTATACCCAAAATTGTATAAATGATGAAACTTTAGGAAGTTAACACATTCATATATCTATGACCCAAATCATGTAAAATGTTATATTGCTAATACCCTAAAAGCTTCCTTGCCTACTACTTTGGTACTATTTTTGAGCATTATGTAGATAGAAGGAAATTCTGTGTTGAATAGAAGCGGTGAGATTGAACATCCTTATCATGTATGAGATCTTAGAAAGAGACGTTTCATTTTTTTTTTCCGATTTATTATGTTAGCCATAGGCGTGTTATACATAGCCTTCATTGTATTGAGGTAGGTCCATTCTATACCTATTTTGTTGAAGGTTTTAACTTTGTTGAATTTCCTCAGATGTCTTTTATGTGTCTTGAGATGATCATGTGATTGCTTTTTCTTTAAGTTTGGTAATGTAGTATACCACCTTGATTAATTTGCAAGTGTTAAATCATCCTTGCATCCCAGGGATAAACTTCATTTGGTTATAGTATATAATCCTCTTAATAAACTACTGGATTAAGTTTGCTAGTATTTTATTGAGGAGTTTTGCATTTATGTTCATCAGGAACAGTGGCCCGTAGTTTTCTTCTCTTATGGTGTCTTTGTTTGGTATTGGTATCAGATTATTCTAGTCTCATAAAATGCATAAAAATCTTTTCCCATTCTGTAATGTGTCTTTTAGTGAATAGATTTTACAAATTTTACTATAGTCCAATTTATCAATCTTTCTTTTATGGTTATTAATACTATCTGTCTTCAGCTTTAAAAAATCTTTAATTTTCCATTTTCACAAAGGTAGTCTGTATTACTTTCTATCAGTTTAATTTTCATATTAAGCTTATTCTATGTCTAGAATTGACTTTTATGTATGGGATAGGGTAGAAGCCAAATTCCTTAATTTTTTGATTAAAATATACACTTGATTCAGTAACATCTGTTGAGAAGACCACCCTTTTTCTCAGTTGTGCCACCTTTGTCATAAATCTTGAGATTGTATATTTGCAGCATTGTTTCTAGACTGTATTGTATACCGCTCCACTACTTTTCTGTCTTTCATATCAATATATTTTATTCTAGTATTTGAAAGAAGCTTTGATATCTAATAGGGTAAGTCTAATGATTTTCTCCTTTAAGATTATTTTTGTTTTCCCAAGTTATTTGCATTTACAAATAAATTTCAGTTTATCTTTATTTTCCCAAGGAGGCTTATTGGATATTTGTTAAAAATAAGTTTGTTAGATTTTTTTTTTTTAATGAAGGAGTGTTTGGAATATTAGCAAAAAAATTTTTTTATTACATTGAGATAATGATTTAGGTTTTATTCATGGTGATGAATTGTACAAATTGATATTTGAATGTTATGACCAACCTTCCATTCCTGAAACAAACCCAATTCAGTCTTGAGTTTTTAATATAAATTTGCTAATAGTTTAATGGTATTATAATTTCATTTGCCAATTTTTTAAATGTATGCACTTCAGAGAAGTTGGCTTGTCATTTTACTTTCTTGTAATGTCTTATCAGATTTTATATCAGGATTATGCAAATGTCAATATGATTTGAAGTATTTTCTCTTCTTTTCTATTTTTCTGAGGATTTCTCTTATAATTGGCAGTATTTCTTAAATATTTACAAAAATTCACAGGTAGTGTACTTGGGCCTGGAGAATTTCTTATGGAACAGATTGTATTTACAGATTAAATTTCTTTAATATATATTTACACTATTCAGTTTAATAAATTCTTCTTTTTTTTTAATTTTAAGGTTTCTACCACAGGACATGTGCACTTGCCCAAGAGAGACAGAGAGAGAGACAGTGAAAGGGAAAGTAAGAAATCATCCCCCAAGAGAGATGGTAATGACACGATCCCTTCTCCTCCATTCTCCTCTTGGGATTTTGGACACACACACATGGGCCTGGTGTGATTTTTTTCAATTCTCCAGACCCAGGACTTGAGCTGTTGTTGGCCATGTGGGAGTCCAGGGTCTTAAGTATCATGCAACCTGCTGGCCTCCAGTTTTGAACATTCTTACTGAATTAGTTTTGGTAAGTTGTATTTTCTAGATATTTGTAAATTTTATCTCATTTTCATAATTATTAACAAAGTATTTTCTAATAGTCGCTTATTATCAATTTAAAGTTTATAAAGTCTGTATTCATGTTCTCTTTGAATTTTCAGTTGGTATATATCATGTTCCCAACCCCTTTTTTTTTTTTTTACTTCATTAATCTTGCCAGGGCCTTTTAGTATTAATGCTTTAAAAAAAATCAGCACTTCATTAATTTATTTTCTATTAATTATTTAATTTATAGTATAATAATTTCTGTTTTTAAAAATAATTTTACTTTCTTTTGGTTTCAATTTATCTTCTTTCTCTGACTTCTTGAGATGGGTACTTAAATGATGGCAGCTTTCTTCTTTTCTATCATATACATTTAAGATAATAAATTTCCTTTAAGCTTACACTATTTCCCTTAAAGTCTGTTACATATTTTTTAATTATCATGTATAGTTTGAAGAATTTTAAATTTTCACTGGAGTTCTTCTTGATCTTTAGGTAATTTAGAAGACTAAAATGGGTATTGTGAAGGGCCAGACAGGTGGTATGGTATTAAGGTGGCTAAATCCCACATGGCTGACTTTATGGTTTGAGTCCCAGACCCAGCAACTTGAAAACACACCTGGTGTATGTGCATGTGTGCCTGAAATCCTGAGAGGAGAAGAGAAGGGTTTGTGATGTGGTTATCCCACCTGGGATGCTTTTTCTCTCTGTGTCTCATTCTGCTAAAGGGTATTGTTTAAATTTTAAGTAATAGGCAATTTTCTAATTATCTTTTTGGTATTTATTTCTAGCATAATTTTATTATGATCTTGTAGTCTTCTTTCAACACATTTCAGTTCTTTGAAATGTATTGAGACTTTCTTTATGGGTCAGAGTATGGTTGATTTTGAAACATCCTGTGTGGATTCTGTAGTCATTTAGTGCTATGTTGTATACATGTCCTTCAGGTCAAGTTGGTTAATTGTGTTATTCAAATCTTACATGTCCTTACTGATTTCTTTGTTCTGTTTATTTAATCAGCTATAAATAGCAAGCAACATGTTAAAATCTTCAACTTTAATTGTGGATTTGTCTATTTCTCTTCTTAGTTCTAGTAATTATTATTTTATGCCTTATTAATGTTTGAAAGGGCAAAGAAGTTAAGAATTGTTAGTCTTGGTAGGCTGATGAGTATAAAACACAACTTTATATTTCTGGTAAGGATATGTATACATATGTATACACATATGTATACATATATATTTAAGAGAGATTTTTGCTATAGGGCTCATGCTTGCTTGCCAGAGAGATAGAGACAGACAGAAAGTGAGAAATCATCCACTAGGAGAATGACTATGCCACAACTATGCCCTTCTCCTCCATTCTCCTCTTGGGATTTTGGGCATGTACTCATACATGCCTGGTGTGAGTTTTAGGTCACTGAGTCCAGGACTTGAACCACGTTCAACCAGATGGGAGTCCAGTGACATAACCATTATGCCATCTGCTGGTATCTGGTAAAGAATTTTTCTTTAAAGTCTTCTTCGTCTGTTAACAGAGTTAACACTGTTAGATTAATATTTACATTGTTTACTTTTTCACTCCATTCTTTTCCTTTTGAACTTTCTCTATTAAGAGGTGTTTCTTTTAATAACTATCATATATTGGGTTGTTGGGAAAGTCATGATGAGCTTTTGCATAGAAAAGTATATTATGACTTTCCCCACAACCTAGTAGTTAGAAATGTTTTTCTTTTTGATGAGATATTTAGCCTATTTTTATGTTAATTAATTAATTAATTAATTAATTGGGGGGGAGAGGAATTTTGCTATAGGGCGTATGCGCTCGCCAGACGGAGAGAGAGAGAGAGAGACAGAGAGACAGAAAGTGAGAAATCACCCCCCAGGGGGGATGGCCACGAGAAAATAATTGTGCATGGATTTCAAGATATTTTGCTCTGGGACCAGTAGATGGCATAATGATTATATTGCTGGACTCCCACATAGTTGACTGTGGTTTGAGTCCCAAACCTGGTGGCTTAAAACTCACATGGGGTGTCTGTGCGTGTATACCCCAAATCCCAAAAGGAGAATGGAAGAGAAGGGATTGTGGCATGGTATTCCCTCCTGGGGGGTGATTTCTCACTTTCTGTCTCTCTGTCTCTCTGGTGAGTACACACATCCTATAGCAAAAATATCTCTTAAAAAATTATTTGTTCCAAAATATACTAAAACTTTAATTTCATTTTCCATAAACTTTTGGAAGTCCCCTCTTCTATTTGTTGTTTTGTTTACCATCTTATGTGCACTTGCCCAAGAGAGACAGAGAGAGAGACAGTGAAAGGGAAAGTAAGAAATCATCCCCCAAGAGAGATGGTAATGACACGATCCCTTCTCCTCCATTCTCCTCTTGGGATTTTGGACACACACACATGGGCCTGGTGTGATTTTTTTCAATTCTCCAGACCCAGGACTTGAGCTGTTGTTGGCCATGTGGGAGTCCAGGGTCTTAAGTATCATGCAACCTGCTGGCCTCCAGTTTTGAACATTCTTACTGAATTAGTTTTGGTAAGTTGTATTTTCTAGATATTTGTAAATTTTATCTCATTTTCATAATTATTAACAAAGTATTTTCTAATAGTCGCTTATTATCAATTTAAAGTTTATAAAGTCTGTATTCATGTTCTCTTTGAATTTTCAGTTGGTATATATCATGTTCCCAACCCCTTTTTTTTTTTTTACTTCATTAATCTTGCCAGGGCCTTTTAGTATTAATGCTTTAAAAAAAATCAGCACTTCATTAATTTATTTTCTATTAATTATTTAATTTATAGTATAATAATTTCTGTTTTTAAAAATAATTTTACTTTCTTTTGGTTTCAATTTATCTTCTTTCTCTGACTTCTTGAGATGGGTACTTAAATGATGGCAGCTTTCTTCTTTTCTATCATATACATTTAAGATAATAAATTTCCTTTAAGCTTACACTATTTCCCTTAAAGTCTGTTACATATTTTTTAATTATCATGTATAGTTTGAAGAATTTTAAATTTTCACTGGAGTTCTTCTTGATCTTTAGGTAATTTAGAAGACTAAAATGGGTATTGTGAAGGGCCAGACAGGTGGTATGGTATTAAGGTGGCTAAATCCCACATGGCTGACTTTATGGTTTGAGTCCCAGACCCAGCAACTTGAAAACACACCTGGTGTATGTGCATGTGTGCCTGAAATCCTGAGAGGAGAAGAGAAGGGTTTGTGATGTGGTTATCCCACCTGGGATGCTTTTTCTCTCTGTGTCTCATTCTGCTAAAGGGTATTGTTTAAATTTTAAGTAATAGGCAATTTTCTAATTATCTTTTTGGTATTTATTTCTAGCATAATTTTATTATGATCTTGTAGTCTTCTTTCAACACATTTCAGTTCTTTGAAATGTATTGAGACTTTCTTTATGGGTCAGAGTATGGTTGATTTTGAAACATCCTGTGTGGATTCTGTAGTCATTTAGTGCTATGTTGTATACATGTCCTTCAGGTCAAGTTGGTTAATTGTGTTATTCAAATCTTACATGTCCTTACTGATTTCTTTGTTCTGTTTATTTAATCAGCTATAAATAGCAAGCAACATGTTAAAATCTTCAACTTTAATTGTGGATTTGTCTATTTCTCTTCTTAGTTCTAGTAATTATTATTTTATGCCTTATTAATGTTTGAAAGGGCAAAGAAGTTAAGAATTGTTAGTCTTGGTAGGCTGATGAGTATAAAACACAACTTTATATTTCTGGTAAGGATATGTATACATATGTATACACATATGTATACATATATATTTAAGAGAGATTTTTGCTATAGGGCTCATGCTTGCTTGCCAGAGAGATAGAGACAGACAGAAAGTGAGAAATCATCCACTAGGAGAATGACTATGCCACAACTATGCCCTTCTCCTCCATTCTCCTCTTGGGATTTTGGGCATGTACTCATACATGCCTGGTGTGAGTTTTAGGTCACTGAGTCCAGGACTTGAACCACGTTCAACCAGATGGGAGTCCAGTGACATAACCATTATGCCATCTGCTGGTATCTGGTAAAGAATTTTTCTTTAAAGTCTTCTTCGTCTGTTAACAGAGTTAACACTGTTAGATTAATATTTACATTGTTTACTTTTTCACTCCATTCTTTTCCTTTTGAACTTTCTCTATTAAGAGGTGTTTCTTTTAATAACTATCATATATTGGGTTGTTGGGAAAGTCATGATGAGCTTTTGCATAGAAAAGTATATTATGACTTTCCCCACAACCTAGTAGTTAGAAATGTTTTTCTTTTTGATGAGATATTTAGCCTATTTTTATGTTAATTAATTAATTAATTAATTAATTGGGGGGGAGAGGAATTTTGCTATAGGGCGTATGCGCTCGCCAGACGGAGAGAGAGAGAGAGAGACAGAGAGACAGAAAGTGAGAAATCACCCCCCAGGGGGGATGGTCATGAGAAAATAATTGTGCATGGATTTCAAGATATTTTGCTCTGGGACCAGTAGATGGCATAATGATTATATTGCTGGACTCCCACATAGTTGACTGTGGTTTGAGTCCCAAACCTGGTGGCTTAAAACTCACATGGGGTGTCTGTGCGTGTATACCCCAAATCCCAAAAGGAGAATGGAAGAGAAGGGATTGTGGCATGGTATTCCCTCCTGGGGGGTGATTTCTCACTTTCTGTCTCTCTGTCTCTCTGGTGAGTACACACATCCTATAGCAAAAATATCTCTTAAAAAATTATTTGTTCCAAAATATACTAAAACTTTAATTTCATTTTCCATAAACTTTTGGAAGTCCCCTCTTCTATTTGTTGTTTTGTTTACCATCTTACTATATATTTTCTATTTTTTTCCACTCATTTTAGATTTCTTCTTCTCTTCTTTTTTTTGCATTAATCAAGTAATGTAGTATTTCATTTTTTCTTTTAGATTGTTAATTTTACTATTATTTTATAGTTATTCTCCGTTATACAACATCCATTTATCCCTTATTATAGTCAGATAAAATGAGGATCATGTTTCATTTTTACAATTTACCAGAAAGTATAAGAATTGTACAGAAATTTAATTCCATTTGACCAAATTCTTTATGTTACTTCTGTGCATTTTACAATATATCCCACAGTACTCTATTGTTCTCTACATCTCACTGTGTTTCCATTTTTCTGACAATCTTTTTTCTATGTGAAGAAGTCCCTTAAACATTTATTTTAGTGCAAATGTGTTCTTAATTAATTATTTTAGATTTAGTTAGCTTGGAAATGCCTATTCTATTTTCACTGTCCCTTAACTTTTCTATTGAAATATTCATATGAACTATAATTGCATAAATCTAACATATATAACTTTATATATATATATTTTTTTGCAAAATATATATCTACATAATGACCACCCTATGCAAGATATTGGATATTATCTGCACCTCAGGCATCTCCCTCTTATATCTTCCTAGTTAATATTTACCTTAAAAACAACCACCTGATGTCTGTCAGTATGGTTTGGATTGTTTTTACTTCATTTAAATTTATACACACACATATTTTTGGTGTTTGTCTTCATTTGCTCAACATTACATTTGTCAGATTCATCTATATGTTTATAAATAGTAGTAATTTATTTGTTTTCACTGCTTTAATACCTATTGTATGACTATGCTGTATTTTGTTTATTTGTTCTTGTCTTGATAGATTTTTTACCCTCTTTTGGTAACTATTTGTTATGAATGAAGTTGCTATGAACATTGTTCTGTATTATTTTGGTGCATATCTGAGCTCACTATGGTTGAGTATATGCCTAGAAGTGAAAGTACTACCATAAGGCATGCAATTATGTAGTTCTGTTAGATGCCGTCAAAGAGTTTTCCAAGTTATCAGATTATTTTCCTACTTATAACGTATGAATGTTTTAGTTGTTCCACATCCTGCTAATATTTGATGCTTTTTTTGGTCATTCTTGTGGTGTATACTGGCATTTCATTGTAGTTTTAATTTGCATTTCTCTGACGAAAAATTACTTAAAAACATTTTATATGCTTATTGGTTACTTAGATATCATTGTTTCTGAAGAGCTGGTTCAAATATCTGGCCATTTGCATTGATGTTTCTTCTGCTTCAGTAATTTCTGGTTTAGAAATAAATATCCTAATGTATGGCAATTAAAGCCATTCAATTTGTGCCATATTTATGAGGAATATTTTCCCTAGGCATAGAATTCTAGGTTGGCAGTTATTTCCATTTTTTTTTTCAGAGTAATATTCCATTGCTTTTTGGATCCCATTGTTTCTGTTGGAAAATCACTTGTAAATCTTACGTTTGTTCTTTTGACGTTAACAATGTGTCTCTTCTAATTTCTTAAAATAGCCTCTTCTTTTGTCTCTAATTAGTATTATGTTGATAGCTTCAGGTGTAGTTTTTTTAAATCTGACTTTTTATAGTGCTTCTTGAATGGCTTAATTATTATAGTTGATTTTTAAAAACATTGAAACTGTCTTTCTAATATTGCTTCTATTTGGCTGGCTTCTTCTGTCTTTTTCTTCTGGTAATTAATTTTAAAATATGTTAGTCATTTTCCCTTGTCTCATACTTCTCTTAGGCTATTTTCTGTGTTTTCCATTCCTTTTGTTCTTTGTAATTGTTCCTGAATATTTCTTAAATAGTTAGCCTTTTCATTTCCATCCTTTCTTGTGCATTAATATACGTATGAAAACTCATAAATTTTTTGTTGGTATAGCTTTGGCTGGATATTGTAAACTTTTATATGTAAAACTTTTATTTTGACTATTTAAGGAATATCTCAAGTAAAATTATTTACAAGAATATTTCTACTTTTCCAGGTAAATTTTTTAAAGAGGTTTTTGCTATAGAGCACGTGAACTCACCAGAAAGACAGAGAGAGACAGAGAGACAGAAAGTGAGAAATCATCCCCCCTAGGGGGGTTGGCCATGTTGCAACCCTTTCTCCTCCTTTCTACTTTGGGGTCTTGGGCACGCACACACACATACCCAACATGAGTTTAAGCCACTGGGTTTGGGACTTGAAACATGGTTGACAACATAGGAGTCCAGTGACATAGCCATTATGCTAACTGCTGGTCCCTGGTCATTTGATTTTAAATGGTATTTTTTGCTATTGTTTTTCAATTTTATTGCACTCTTAAGATTTAATTGGCTGGTAAAACCCTAAAATTTATTAAGTTCTTGGGAGATTTTAATGAACATTTGTAAGTGTTTTATAAATCTGTGAGAAGAGTTAAATTTCCTATTTGTTGACTTAGATTTATATATATATAAATCATCCCCCAGGAGGGATGGCCATGCCACAGTCCTTTCTTCTCTATTCTCCTCTTGGGATTTTGGGCACACATGCACACGTGAGTTTTAAGCTGCCAGGTCTGGGACTCAAACTGCAGTTGACTACAGAGTTGTCCAGCAATGAAACCATTACCTCACATATATTTAATTGTATTAGTTTGCTATGGAGTCTGTGTGCTAGCTGGCAGCAGGGTGTGTGTATGTGTATGTGCGAAAAATCATCCCCCCCCCAGGGGGGATGGCCATCTCACAGTTCCTTCTCCTCCATTCTCCTCTCAGGATTTTGAACATTCACGTATATGCTCCCAGCATGATTTTTAAGCCAACAGTCAGAGACTTGAACCACGTAGTTAGCCATGTGAGAGCCATTCATTTTAACCCCTATCTCACATACTGGCCCTTTGCTTAATATAGTTTAATACTTTATTATCAAAATCATAAGATTCATAGCTATTACATTTTTATTTTCATCTGTGAACTTCATAACTTTTTTCTACCTTTTAATGGTTTTTCCTTTGAATTCTACTTCAGTATGTTATAGTCTTGGTTTTTTGTTGTTGTTGCCTTTTTCTTTTTTTTTTTCCTTTTTTTTTTTTAGAGGTTTTTGCTATAGGGTGTGTGCGCTCACCAGACAAAGACAGAGAGATAGAAAGCGAGAAATCACCCCCCAGGGGGGGATGGCCACGCCGCAATCCCTTCTCCTCCATCCTCCTCTCGGGATCTTGGGCACACATGCACATGCGCCCGGCGTAAGCCACTGGATCTGGGATGCGAACCACAGTCAACTACGTGGAAGTCCAGTGACATAGCCATTACACTAACTACTGGTCCCGTTGCCTTTTGTTTTAAGAATTGCTTTATTTAACTTTATTTATTTTAGTTTGACCAGAGCAGGAGAGAGTGAGAGAGTGAGAGAGTGAGAGAGTGAGAGAGTGAGAGAGGGAAAGTGAAAAAGCAAGCTACCAGAGCTAGGACTCAAACCACAGTCAGCCTTATGGGAGTCCAGAGCCCTTAACTGCCATGCCACCTGCCAGCCCCTATGCTAGTGAGTTTTAAATTTCTATTTTCTGATATTGGACTGTCCACCCTTTAAATTTTAATCTATCAAAAACACTTTGTGCATATCCAATGTTTATAGTTAGAATTAATTTACTTGCTCATATTGAGGAGTTTTAGCCCGTGATGAAGGAAGCATCCCACTTACAGTTATAATTCTTTTGTTCAATCTCACTTTCATTATTTTTATTTACATTATAGATTTTAAATAATTTATATTTCTATGATATGCATATAGGTAGAATTTTTTATTTTATATGTTTCCTTAATAATTCAGATTTTAAAACATGTCTTTATTAGTCAGCATTATCTAGATAAACAGAATCAATAAGCTATGTGTTAAGAAATACATATAAGAAAAGATTTCTATAGAAATTGGCTCACAAGATTACAGACTAAGAAGTTCTGTGATATGCATTCTGCAAGCTGGAGACTCAGGAAAGCTGACTCTGCAATCTGAGTAAAAACGCCTGAGAACCAAGGGAGCAAAAATTGTTAGCTCCTGACTGAGGCTTGAAAGCATGAGAACAAGGGGGAGAAGGTGTTGGTGTAAGGTCCTTGAGTCTGAAGACCTAACAACTAGGAATTCTGATATCCAAGGGCAGGAGAAGATGAATGTTTCAGCTCAAGAAGACAGAGGTTTTACCTTTCCTCAGCCTTTTTCTTCTTCTATTCTGGCCCCCAATGGATTGGGTAATGCTTACCCATATTAGTGAGCGGGAACATTCTTTACTCAATCTACTGGCTCAAATGCTAATCTCTGGCTAGCTAGTGCCATGGTGGTTAAGGTAGCTAGATCCCACTTTGCTGACTACACAGTTCAAATCCTAGACCCAGTGGCTTGAGAAGCACACTAGGCATATGTGCATACATGCCCAAAATCCAAAAAGAAGAAATGGAGGAGAAGGTATTGCAGTGTGACCATGCACATGGGGGGTGTTTTCTCTTTCTCTTTTTCTTTCTTTCTCTCTAGTGAGGTGTCCGTGCCCTCCCACAAACTTTTTAAAAAATTCTAATCTCTTCTGGAAACACTCTCACTGGTATACTTAGAAATAATGTCTTAACAACTATCTGGACATTTTTTAGCAGTCTAGATGACACATAAAATTAACCATTGCAAAGTCCTTTACTTTACTAGTTTATGTACCCTTAGGATTATGTAGCAATGTGCTTTGGATGTACCATGCCACATAGGGTAAATATGGCACATGTACTTGAAGTATCAATTTTATTAAATAGTAAGGAATTAGAAACATTTAATATTGAAACTGACACTTTTAAAATAATTACAAATAATATAATAAATATAATAATATATTAAAAATTTGCATGATTCTTTTGAAATTTCCTTTGGAGATTGAGCCATACTGAGTTCTGTTCGCAAACTCATGGGGGTGTTTTCTTTCTTCTGATATTAGTAGTATTTGAGAACATGTATATCTGTTTTTATAATATATCTGTTTTCACAATATTATTTTGATGCCTGGATCTATATTTTCTTTGTTTTGAGCTGAGTTAGAAATTTATTACTTTAATGTACATGTTTCACAGATGCCAGTTTTTTAATTTTACTTTTATTTTAAAATTTAAAAAAATATTTCAAGTTCTTTTATACATTTAATCATGTTATTTAGCTTGCCAAATGAATATTCCAACATGTGTACATTTCTCCCTAGTCCAGTTGATAATGCTATTAAGTAATTTTCAACAGGTAATATTCCACTTCTTTGCCCCATTAATGCTTTGCCTCACTATTTTTCTTCTAAATGTCTTTCCTCAGACTCTACACTTCACCCACCCGCTTCCCACACTATATCTGATATTCACAACCATTTACTGTGTTTCTTTATCCTTTAGTCAATCAGTTTCAGTCATAGAGTGCGGACACTCAGTATACAGTAAGTGGGGACATACAATGTCTCTCCATAGCCTGGCTTGCTTCACTCAGCAGTAAATCTTCCACATTCATCCACTTTCTGTCAAAAGCCAGGGTCTTGTTGTTTTTCATGGCTGAGTAGTATTCCATATAGTATATGTGCCACAGTTTTTCAATCATTCATCTGTTAGTGGGCATTTGGGTTGGTTTCATGTCTTAGAAATTGTGAATAATGCCACAATAAACATCAATGTGCAAGCACTTTTCTGATTAAGAATTCTTCTGTCCTTTGGATAGATACCAAGGAGTGGGATTGCTGGATTATATGGTAGTTCTATTTGTAGATTTTTGAGGAATGTGCATATTGTTCTACACAGTGGCTGGAACAATTTACATTCCTGCCAGCAGTGTAAGAGTTTCCTTTCACCACACTCCTGCCAGCACTTTTTTTTTTTTTTTTTTTTTTTTTTTTTTCTTTGTTTTTCACTCTCCCATCTTTTAATAGGGTTGATGATCTTTTTTCAGAACAGCTACTTGAGTTCCTTGTGTATTCTGGTTATCAGTCCTTTATCTGGTTTACAAAATATTTTCCCATTCTGAGTGCTGTCAGCTCACACTAATTACTGTGTCTTTTGCCATGCAAAAACTTCTTAGTTTGATGTAATTCCATTTGTCTATTTTGGGGATTATTAACTGTGCTTTGGGGATATTATTTAAGAAGTCTTTGCCTACTCCACTGTCTCCCAGATTTTCCACAGTGTTTTCCAGGAGCAGTTTTATAGTTTGAGGTCTTAGACTTAGATCTTTGATCAATCTTGAGTTGATTTTTGTCAAAGGTGAGAGGTAGGGGTTCAGATTAATTTTTCTGCAGGTGGATATCCAGTTTTTCCAGCACCATTTGCTGAAGAGGTTTTTCTTTTCCCACTGGATGACTGGTACCCTTTGTCAAAAATCAGCTGACTGTATGCTTGGGAGTTTATTTCTGGGGACTCTATTCTGTTCCATTGGTCCACCTCTCTGTTTCTGTGCCAGTACCATGCTCTTTTGATTACCACAGCTTTGTAGTATATTTTTGGGTCTGGGAGAGAGATGCCACCCACTCCACTCTTCTTGTGCAGGATTGCTTTGGCAATATGAGGTCTTTTATGATTCCAGACAAATTTTACGATTGTCTTTTCTAGATCTGTGAAGAATGTGTCTGGTACTTTAATTGGGATTGCATTAAATATGTATATTAATTGGGTAGAATTGCCACTTTGATTATATTAATTCTTCCAATTCAGAAACATGGGACGTCCTTCCATTTTTTTTGTGTCTTTTTTATTTCTTTTTTTAACTTCTCATAGTTTTCCTTGTGGAGGTCTTTAACTTCTTTGATTAGATTTATTCCTTAGTATCTTATACTTTTTGTGGCTATGATAAATAGGATAACTTTTTTCAGTTCTACCTCAGTCTGCCTGTTGTTCAAATACAGAAATGCTATAGATTTCTGTATGTTGATTTTGTATCCTGCAACTTTACTGTATTTATGTATTACTTCTGGGAATTTTTTCATGAATACCATTTGGTTTTCTATGTATACAATCATGTAATCTGCAAATAGAGAGTTTCACCTCTTCTTTTCCTATTAGAATGCTTATTATTTTTTCCTCTTTTCTGATTGCATTGGTAAGGACTTCCAGTACTATATTGAGAAGGAGTCGAGAAAGTGGGCATCCTTATTTTGTACCCATTTTTAGCTTTTCTCCATTCGGGATGATGTTAGCTATAGGTTTTTCATAGATAGCTTTTATTGTGTTCAGAAATGACCCTTCTATGCCAATATTGCTGAGAGTCTTGATCATGAAGAAATGTTGTATCTTATCAAATATTTTTCTGCATCAATTGATGTGACCATATGGTTTTTATCTTTCTTCCTGTTAATATGGTGTATTATATTTGTGGTTTTGCATATGTTGAACCAAACTTGCATTCCTGGAGTAAAGACTACTTGATTGTGATGTATAAACTTTTTTTATAAGTTGTTGTATACGATTTGCTAGTATCTTGTTGAAAATCTTTGTGTCTATGTTCATCAGAGATACTGGTCTATAGTTTTCTTTCCTTGTCCTGTCCTTATCTGTCTTAAGGATAAGGGCAATGGAGGCTTCATAGAATAAATTAGAGATTCACCCTTTTGGATCTTTGGAAATAACTTGAGCAAAATGGGGGTTAACTCTTCTTTGAAAGTTTTGTAGAATTCAGAGGTGAACGAGGTTGTTTCTTGAAATTAATCTTGAGTTTAATTCCATCATGGTCAGAGAAGATGCTGGATGCAGATTCTATGACTTTGAATCTGTAGAGGCTTTCCTTGTGCCCTATCAGGTGGTCAATCTTCGAAAAGATTCCATGTGGGAGTGAGAAAAAAGTGTATCTTGTGGTTTTTGGTTGGAAAGTTTTATAGATAAGTCTATTTGATTTATGGTGTCATTTAGATCCTTATCTCTTTACCTATTTTTTTTTTTTTTTTGTCTAGATGATCTGTCCAGAGGGG
>NW_006159776.1:2082170-2119312 GCF_000334495.1 Tupaia belangeri chinensis | reverse complement strand
CCCCAGGGGGGATGGTCACGCCGCAATCCCTTCTCCTCCATTCTCCTCTCGGGATCTTGGGCATGCACGCACACGCGCCCGGCGTGAGTTTTAAGCCACCGGGTCCGGGACGCGAACCACGGTCGACTACGTGGGAGTCCAGCGACATAGCCATTACGCTAACTGCTGGTTCCGCCAGTCTGTGTCTTTTGATTGGATAATTTAATCCATTAACATTCAATGTTATTATCGATATTACCAGACTTGTCCTGAGGTTTAAGTTGGCCATTGTCTGTAATTTTCAAAGTCAAAAGAAAAATAATGTTTCTTGAACCTTTTCTTCATTAAATAAGAAAATTAGCACACTTTTAAATTTCTTCCAACTCTCCTCATTTTTTTCAATTTGTTTGGTATAATCTAAGATTTTGGGCTCAGCTTATTATTATCATTCTAGCTGAACTCTTATTCTTAATAATCAGTTAGTGATTTTATTTTTTATTATTATACAAATATTTTATAGTTATGGAAATTTAGAAAATATAGATAAACATTCTGAACTTTCAATTAAAATTATAAAAAAGAATAAGAATTTTATTTGACTGATAAGAGTGAGGGATCAAAATGTAATGTTTTCCTAATTATTCAGATATATATATATATATATATATATATCCACAGTTTGTAACAATCTTTATATATAGTGCCTAAATATACTTAGCTTGAGCTATATTATAGTAAATAAACTAATTAATGTACCATGGTACACTAGACTGTGTTGTCTGTTTCTGAATTTCCTATTTCAATCTCTTAATTCATCTTTAAACTACTTGTTTCAGTATCATTATACTTTAAGTATATATCTAGCTACATACATAAATACAGTAGAGTCTTATTATTTGAGGTACTCATATTCCATAAAGTCACTGTGATCACTGAATAAGAAAATGCTGAAGCATTGCTGCTGTGAGTCTCTGGTTACAAGACTTTTATTAATTAATCAGTATATAACTTTGTTTTACATGTGTTTTTGTTTAAAGACTATATGCACGTGTTTTTGTATATATTTATGCCTGTGTGTTACTGAACCTAACTTGATAAGACTGGGAATTAGTCACTCATCACCAGAAAAGTCAGCCTCTGCATCATGAGGTTTGCCAAGGAAGAAGGCTTTGTTGTAGGTGACATCTACCATGAGCCAAAGAACTCTCTTGCTCAAATGGCTACTTCCTTGATGTGTTTGAGACTGGCTTTTGAAGAGGAGTATTTCCCTCCTGAGTCTTGAACCAGGTTCATATATACAAATGAAGGATTGAAACTCGTTCAGTTCTGATTGCTTAATTGAACTATCAATTCTACTGGTTTATGATTGAAACTGGTAGTTCTGATGGGTCATTCTGGTACAGTCAACATTTTCACTTCTTCCCTGCAGTAAATGTCATCTTTAGGTCAGTCAGTCTTTACAGCTCATGTATTCTTCCAGCAAACTTTGAAAATGGCAGTTAGCACTAAGTTTTTCTTATATAGTGTAGTTCTGGCTCTCTCTCTCTCTCTCTCTCTCTCTCTTTCTGTGTGTGTGTGTGTGTGTGTGTGTGTGTGTGTAGATAGATCATAGATATAGACAGATCAATAGGTAGATATACTGGACTCCTCTCCTTGCATAGTCATTCTTGGCTATTTTGGAGTTTATTTTCAGAAATATGCACCTTCTCTTATTCTTTCTAGTTTTTTACTCAGCAGTATTTTTAATATTAGTCTTCTTTGTTTTTACATATATCTCCTTACTATAATCAACTCATTTTGGTTTGTATCCTTCTCTTCCCTAAGATGTCCTTGACATAGGTGGGCTTTGTTGACTCAGGAAGAATCACTGTCCTTAGTTCTTTTTCTGCTTTTGTGTGATGAGAATAGTTCTTCATATCTATAACTGGTGGACCAGTTGATGATACCCAGTTCACTTTTCAGCTATTAACAGTTTGTCATTGGTTGCAATAGTTTGCAATAGTTACTCTGGGATTTAATGTGATGCACATTTCAGATGAAGTTTTGCTGGTTTATGTAAATTGACAAAATGCAGACAAAATAATTAGAATAAATTTATTCAATTTAAAGGTCAATTTTATTTGAAAATTCCCCCCCCCCAATTTTTATTATATCCCATTAACTATTACTTTCTAACATGCTTTTAGTTGTAAAATAAAATAAATGGCACCTCATTGTTGAGTCTCACTGTTTTGCCTGAGATTTTAACTGATATAAGAAATCCAGAAGTCCAGATATAATACATTCTGTTCTATCAAGGTTATAAGTTTTCTTTCCCCTGCCACATTTCTCCTTGTAAAGATAAATAAATACACTAACAACAATAATAATGCTTATACAACACCTATATGAGGTCATGCCTAAGCACTTGATATATATAACCACCTTTAATCCTCACAATAACTCTACCAGTTGGACAGGTCCTAATGTTATCCACATTTTACAGATGGGAAAACTAAGGCAGAGAGAAACCTTCAAGGTCACTCAATTAGTAACAATACTAAGTTCCCTATCTTCCTCATACCTAGACTACAGTTCCCATCTTTGTTGTTGAGCATTTCTTATTCCCATCCCAGCCTTTAGTGCTATATTTGTAGGGATGGCATTTCCCAGCATTCAGTGTGGCTATCATTCCTACCAGTCTTTCCATTTCTACCCTCTTCCTGACCCATGCCGATCCTCCCTGAATGGACAGAGACAATCAAGACAGGAAGATGGATGGATATGGGGGGAGTAGTATAACGTTGCCAGATTTACAATACAGTATAGAGCAGAGAGAGACTCACATTTCCTGCTTGCTTGAGATCCTAATTCTCTTACTCTAAGACCATAGAGAAAACACAAACTATCTTCTTGCACATTTTTCAGTCTCCCGCTCTCTCTCTCTTTTGCAAGAGCCATGCACTTAAGTCTGAAAATGTCCTCAGTCCATCTCTGTGTGTCTTGTAAAGTCAATACCTTTCATATTTTGATATATTATTTCTCATTTTCAGCTTTTAAGACTAGCTGTTTGTTATTTTGTTGTCCTTATGAATATGGTGGTGAAAGCTGCATTAGTCAACATTTTAAATTCCAAACAGGTTTTCTCTAATCTTTTTCTTTCTCTGTTTGTTTCAGTACAGGTTTTCTAAAAATAAGCTATTTTCCTGCACATTGAATGATATGTTTTCCTCCTTGTATTTTGTTGGATCTTTTCACTGTTTTCACTTTGGTTCTGTCTCTGTTCAGTCAAGTTGAAAGAGGACATATTTTATACAAGACTGATGTTTTCTCTTAAACAGAATGAGTAGATTCTTTTGGATTTTTCCTCATCTGTTTTTCTCTCTTTTGCTTGGCTACTAAATGTCTTCTCTCATATCCTAAACGAGGGTGCTAGAAATTTTACCAGTCCTCTGTCGTGGTGTCCTGACGGGGGATGGTAGGGACATCAACATGTGGCATCTTATGAGGGACTTTATGGATGCTCATGCCGTGTCCAGAATTCACTGTCTCACTTTCTCTCTTTTGGCCTCTAAAGGGGAGAAGGGGTATGTGCCCTTCTGTCTCCTACCTTCTGCTGTTGCCCATGATTCATGGAAAAGTCTCACTGTTCAACTGTTCTCCTTGCCAGCACCACTGCAAATCCATTTTGAATGCTGTCAATTTATGCTGTGAATAGAGTTCTCAGTGCAATATTTCCCCTCTATTTTATGCCTGCCATGCCCTTAGTTCTGTGACTTCCCTTCAAGAGAACTTTTGCCAGGGTTTTCCACGGTGCTCAATAACTCCCCTTCCTCTAGTCCAAATCAACACTTCCCTTGAGAACATCCTCAAAAGGTAAAGAATGTGCCCATGCATAATGATTGGTACTTTTACATTCCTCTGGTTATGCCAGTGGAGGGTGGAGGGAGCATTTCAGAGACCCATACTCAAGTCACCGTCTTTCTTCCAAGTCTTTCACTTATAATTATTGTTTTTTGGGGGCCTTGTGCTGGCCATTTTCATTTATGTTGTCTTTTTTAATCCATCAGGTATCTCTTTATGATATTTGTCTTCATATCTATTTTATAGGCAAGTAAACTGATTTTCAGAAGAGCCTACCAATTTGTTTATAGAGCTAGTTAAAAATGAACCCAGAAAATAGAGCTCAGTTTTCCCAATAGTGTGCTGCTTTTCTGTGACTCTGCCTTGTTTCTCAGTTAATTACCAGACTTCTGAGAGCTCAAGTCCAGCCTTTGGTGTGGCCTATAGTTTTGTCACTTCTGGCTGTGTGACACTGGGTCAGTTACTCAGTTTCTGCTTTAGTAAAATGCAAATAGTAACATGATTGGTTTTATTGGTTTGTCAGGAAAATTGTGATGCATTTTTGCATAGAAAAACACATCATGACTTTCCCAGCAACCTAATAGAATTCAGTGAGAGAGTACCTGTTAGGGATTTCAAACACAAATGCCTTTGGGGATGTTTATGTAAATAAACGTGAATGTGTACAGTGGCCTTGTCTAAGACTGTAAAGATTGATAGCATTTGTGAAATCTGCAGAAGGCTTGTTCTTCTACAGATATTACAGTATACTCATTAAAACTCAAGCACTGACTATGCCTATCAAAAAGGCTAAAATAAAACTAGAAAAAATACACAAAAGAAAAGATAAGAAAGGAAAACACTGAAGGTTGTTAATGATGTGGTACAACTGAAATTCTTATAGACTGCCAGTAGGGATGTAAATTGGCAAAACCACTTTGGAAAGCTCTTTGGCATTATAAATTAAAGCTGAGCATACATGTAACTTTGCCTAGCATTGCTACTCTTGAATGTACACTGAATGAATGAGTGCAGATGCCCACCAAAGGATACGTTCAAGAATGTTGATGACAGCACTATTTATAATAGCCTCAAACAGGAAACTACCATCAATGTTACAATGGATTAATATATTATAAAATATCCACACAATAAAATAACATAAGTATAAGATGAATGAACAAGGGCTACATGGAACAACATGAATATATATATCTCACAAATACAGTGCTGATAGAAAGAAGCTATAGGAAAATATAGACTGTGTGATTCCAAACATTAATAAGTAGAAAATATGAACCAATGTTGTAGGAGCTAGTATAGCAAGTAGAGACTAGAAGGGAGTTTGAGAGGGGTTTTTGTGATGGTGTCCTGGTTCCTGATCGTTTTACTGGTGTTAATTCTGTGAAAATCACTGAGCTCTATATTTAATGATTATGTCCTATTGTGTGAAAGTATATTATATTTAGGTAGAAAATGTTTTAAATAATAATAACTGCAGATTCTTCATCCAAACAAAAGGGCTAGACTGACAAGATATATATGCCCACTGGCCATTTTTGTTACTTTTTCTCCCTTTATGGTCCCACCATCTCTCTATCCCTTGGGATTGTGATCCCCCATTGCTGGCTACATAACAGGACAGATTTTTCCTTTTTTTTTTTTTTAGGTTTTCCAAGCAAGCAATGAGGAGACACAGATGTGTGGCAGAGGTGTACAATGAATGTAGGAACCGAATATGGAGAACTTTTGTGTAGATCTTAGTCATTGTGTAGTTCTATTGTTCTAGAGGGTCCTCTGATGTACCGTGGCCCACTTCTGTTGCTCCAGGTATGTGTGTGTTACCTGTGGAAACTGAGCAATCCTCATACTGAATCATTATCAAGAAATTCCTGGGTCACCAGTGTAGCATGGGGCTGTGGGATATGAGAAGGCATGTGAGCACATGGCTATATAAGTGCCTCCTGGGTGAGTGGACTGTTTCCATCTCTGAGGAAGAGGTTTCTCCTGTTTACTAAAGCATCACACTCCAAAAAAAAAAAAAATGTGTTTTCTAAGCAACAGACACTGAGGCTAAGATCTTATGCTCTTTTTTTTTTTTTCAGAAAAACACAACTATATTCCAGATAGATAAAATAATCCTTTCTAGCTACACTCTACTGAGTAGCAGAGCCTAGATGTGAGCTCAGATCTAGTCCCACAGTGAGGCTCCCATTTACTCACTTCATCTCTTCCTCAATCCCTTCTTCCCTGCTCCAAATTGAAGGTATTTGGGCTCCATTTTTCTAGCATGCCATTATTTTGAGTGAGTGAGAGAAAAGCCCAGATCCTGAGCACCATAGAGACAAGTCTTCAAATGACTTCCTATGGCTACAGACAGAGCATCTGTGGAAGAGAAATTGACACCATCCTTTAATAATTTCCTCTTCTCAAATTAGCCACTTTGGAAACTTCAGCTGACCTTGTCCCACTACTTTCTTACCAAAAGCCACTGCTCACTAGAGAAGAGAAACTGAGGCTCCATGAGTGTCCTCTCATGACAGGACCATATGTGTCTCTTCCTGGCAGCCATTCTGAGACCCAGAACCAACCCAGCTTGCTAAAGAGTGTGGAAGAAATACTTGGAGATGCCAGGGTGTCAAACAGAAAGGAGGAGGCTGGCTGTGACAGAAGAGCAGATGCTTAGGAGCAGGCAGAACTGAGTTTGAATCTTGGCTTTGTTATTTTCTCAAAATGTGGCTTTGCCCTTTCTAAGGTTCTAATACCTCAACTCTGAGATAGGACTTTAATAACTGCAGAACTGTTTGGGGGACTAGCAAACTTAGAATATAAAGGGTTAATTCATAGTACTGACATTTTAAAACTGTGTTTTGTCACTCAAAATTATGTGCATTAAAATGCAGCCCTGAGTCTATTCTTGCCTTACAGAGTCAGAATCTTTGGGGCCAGGGCCCAGTAATCTATATTTTAATAAGCCTTCCAGGGAGACAATTATAATAAAAAATATAAATTTCATGGTATGGTGTACAATAGACCCAAGACCATTAAAACAAGATATCCTAAAGGAACAAAAATCACTTTCCGTAATGCCTGAACTGAATTTTGTAGAATGGATTGGAATTAGCTTCTTTAGGAAAGGGATTGACTTACCAAATCTTGTCATTGGAAGTATGAATACAAAATCCTCAAGGTTGATGGTTAGGAATAGTAGAGAGGAAAGAAAAGAAAAGTAAAGAAATGGTTGAGAGATTTCCATGTTAGAGAGAGGAGAATCAGAGAGGAACTGATTCAACCAACACAGCAACAATGCATCTGAGTAGGGTTAAGACTCTCACTTTACCTAGTCTACTCTGGACAAGATCAGAGCTGCTGTGATAAAGGCTGGTTGATGTCTAATTATCTTTGAGACTAGTTGAATTGGTTTGCTGTGCTTCTGTATTCCCCATTTATCTCTTCAGTAAATGTTAATCACCACTTGAGTGTGGTGTGGGTTTCTTGAAACATGAAAAAATTACTACTTTGCCATGAGAAGAGGTTTAGGCTTTATCATGTATAAAACATGGGTAGCTAGGGCAGATATTAATGTCTGCCTAATATAGCCATTCTTTACTGCTCCTTTGCAGCTACCTACTTGTTTTTTACTGATATAGCCAATCTTGCAGTGTATATGTTGAACTTTTCAGGACTCATAGTCCCAGACTGAGCCTCAACAAAGGAGGGCCCTATGACTCAGATCTGGTCAATGACACATATGGTAAAGTTTCTGGAGGACTTCTGGGGAAGATTTTCCTCTATAATACAGAGAGAGAGAAAAAAAAGAGACAGACAGAGAAAGAGAGAGAGAGAGAGAGAGCCACCACTTCCCTGATTCTTTCATGGTATTATATAAAAATGTAATTTTAGAAGCCATAGCAACCATCTTGTGTCCAAGGGTAGAAAATAGAAAGAATTTCAGAGAAATCCACATGGGGACTGACATCATTACCTGCTAACTAAGTGACTTTTAAACTTGTAAACTTTTGCTCTATTAGTTGTGAGAAAATAATTATTTTTATTCTTTTTTTTTTTTTTTCCAGGGATTGTCACTGTAGGGTGCATGCGCTCGCCAGACAGACAGAGAGAGACATAGAGACAGAAAGCAAGAAATCACCCCCCAGGGGGGATGGTCACGCCGCAATCCCTTCTCCTCCATTCTCCTCTCGGGATCTTGGGCACGCACGCATACGCGCCCGGCGTGAGTTTTAAGTCACCGGGTCCGGGACACGAACCGCGGTAGACTACGTGGGAGTCCAGCGACATAGGCATTACGCTAACTGCTGGTTCCCTTATTTTTATTCTTGAAGACATTTTTACTCTGAAAGAAGTTTTACTGATATAAGATTCATTGAAGAATTTCAATCGAGAGACGGCTATGACAAGTTTTGTGCTTTGTAAAGATTCCAGGTTGACACATGACATATATTTCTAAATGTGGATATGAAAGGCAGAAGGAAGGAAGACCAGTTGGAAAACTTTTGTAGTAATCAAGGCAAAAATAATAAAGACCCGGAAACACACTGATACCCCCTACGTACTAAACCAGTGATCTAAAAACAGCAGTTATACTCAAACCCTCCGTAACTTTTTAAAAAATTTTACCATGGGATATTTGTGCTCACCAGAGAGAGACAAAGACCTAAAGAGAAGGAAAGTGAGAAATCACCCCAACGGGGGGATGGTCAAGCCACAATCCTATCTCCTCCAATATTCTCTCAGGATTTTGTGCATGTGATTTTCAAGGTGCCACGTCTGAGACTTGAATAGTATGATCATCCATGTGGGATCTGGTGCTTTAACCTTCACACAACTATCTGGCTCCATCTGTAACTCTTTTACTCAAGATATTTTTCTTCAAATGACTTTCTTTTAAAATTTAAAAAAAATCATCATAATTTTTATATTCTATTTTTTCAAATACACATTAAGTTGGTAAGGACTTGTCTACTTTGATAATAGAAAACCATCTTTTGATAATAGAAAACTATCTTTTAAGGACTAATGCTCTTACTAAGACTAATTAGTAACTTAGAAACAAATATTTAAAAATAATCTGTTTGTAACCTTTGGGGAACTACTAAGTCATCGAAGACTTGAAGATCTAAGATCTTCAAACTATAAACAAAAACAAAAAACAAAAAAACAAGGGGGGAATACCACCTATTGGACCTACGAATTATTGCCTTCAGGGACTGTAAAACTAATAAAGACGTTCTTCTGAGTCTTCATGCTCCAGACCCCACTACAGACCTCCACACCCTGAGTGTCTACACGGGTCTAAGTGAACCATAGCCAAACATCTGAATACTATTAGGGTCAGAATATTCCTCAATTCTCACTGAATCTGACACACAAAGGGAGAAAAATAGAATGGCAGGAAGGTTGCAGATCGCCTCCTCCTGCATGTCTCTGAACACTCAAATTGAACTTAAAGAAATTAGGAAGAAATGTATAACCCATCAGATGGCTAGAAATCACCACAGGGGCACAAGAAATATGAGAAACCAAGAAAATATCTCTTCCCCAAGGAAAAAAGATAACTCCTCTTCATCCACAATGGAACTCATGGAAATGTCTGATAAAGAATTTAAAATATTCATAGTGACAAAGCTAACAGAGATCCCAGAAGATGCAGGAGAAAATAGTCAACAAGTTCCAGAAGGTGAGAAAGTTCTTGCATGATCTGAAAGAGGAAATTCACACCATAAAAAAGAATCAAATGGAACTGTTAGAGATAAAGGCTGTAATACAGGAAATCAAAACCACCCTTGAAAGTATTAAAAACAGACTAAATCATACAGAAGATCAAATCTCAGATGTAGAAGACAGAATTGCTGGACTAGAAAAATCCACCACGAAGACTGAGAAAATAGCCCCAAAAAGTGAGAATAATATACGAGAAATACTAGATACAATTAAACATCCAGACATCCATATAATAGGTATCCCAGAAGGTGAAGAAACTAATAAGGGCATTGATAATCTATTGCATGAAATCCCAGAGGAAAACTTTCCAAATCTAGAGAGGCATTCAAAGATCCAGATCCAAGAAATAAAAAGGATAGAATATAATCAACATAGAATCAACCCAAAAAGATCTTCTCCAAGACACATTATAGCCAGATTGACCAAAACCACAGACAAAGAAAAGATACTAAGATTGGCAAGAGAGAAACCAAGTTACCTACAAAGGATATCCACTCAGGCTAACAGCAGACCTCTCATTGGAAACAATGTGAGCAAGGAAATAATGGGAAAATACACTCAAAGTGTTAAGTGAAAAACAAAGTCAATGAAGAATACTATATCCAGCAAGATTATCCTTCATATGGGAAGAAAAGAAAAGAACATTGTCAGATAAATAAAACCTGAAAGACTTTACTGAAACCAGAACAGTTCTCCAAGAAGTTCTGAAGGGAGTGCTATATCAGGCATCACACAGAAATGAGTTCAAAAACAACAAAGAAAATGGCCAACTAAATAGTATGGAGAAGTCCGGAGCTGAATGTTATCTTCTAGAATTTAAACGGAAAGACTGGACCATAATCTTAAGGTAGATTAAGTAAATTAGACTAAACTGGAGAAGTAGAATTATATGACTTTTGACTAAAGCATTTGATTTTCTTCTATGCTTTGTTTTTCAGATTTAAGGATTTTTGTCTTCTCTTGAGCTGTCAACAGATACATGTACCTACTATTTGAGCAGAATCCTAACCTGTTTCCTGGTTTTAAGTTTAGGCACTTCTTTTAACATTTTTTTAATTTTGATTTGTTAGAGCTAAAACTGACTTTCTTGAAATTAAAAAATATATTAAAAATATCTATTTAATGATCATAGTAAGCTATATAGTCTCAGTTAGGTACTACTTTATAGTATATTCATTCTATTCACAGTTTCATGCCTAAAGTCAGACATGTGTTCACAGAGATGTACATATCAGTTGAATTTGCTATTGAAAGTAGTTACATTAATCTTTATTTTGTGAATCAATAAAATGTGGGGGGAAAAAAGGAATAGAAAGCAACTATAGATACCAGAGACAGTGTGGGAGGAGGATGGAAAATGGCAGGGGGGGGGAAACAGGGACAAACTAAAAGAACACACACACACACACATATATACACACACATATATGTATATATACATGAAAAAGTGGAAAATTATTTGTTGACAATAACTTGTATGATTAAACCACTATGCAGTGTATTCTGGATGGGAAATTGCAGTTTGTATGCTGTGATGATGTTTAGTGACTGAATGTAAAATAAATAAATTAAAAGATAAAAAGGGGGAGAACCAGCAGTTAGCGTAATGGCTATCTCGCTGGACTCCCACGTAGTCGTCCTGGACCCGGTGGCTTAAAACTCACGCCGGGCGCGTGTGCGTGCGTGCCCAAGATCCCAAGAGGAGAATGGAGGAGAAGGGATTGCGGCATGACCATCCCCCCTGGGGGGTGATTTCTCGCTTTCTGTCTCTATGTCTCTGTCTGTCTGGCGAGCGCACGCGCCCTATAGCAAAAATCTCTCAAAAAAAAAAAAAGATAAAAAGGGGGAATATCGAGGTATTCTGTGACAACATTCCCTGTGACAGACCTACTAATTCACAAGAGGCAACTATAAGACCGAGAAACTGATCAGAAATTTAAGCAGCCCTACAGCATTGAGGAGACAGAGTTTGGGATCTAGGGAACACTGTGAATTTCAGTTTGAACCACTGAAGGCTGGAAGTATAAGTTTAACTAGAAATAAACCAGTCCTTCCAACAGTCAAAACCAGCATTAAATCAGCTTAATGTCTAATTGCAATAAAGTGCATTCCTAGTAGCCTAGTTACTAATTTAAACTCTTACTATTTTTTCCTTGATTTCTACAGATCTGCTTTCTCCAGAGGCAGAGATAATGGTGAGAAAAATAACAGTGATGCCTACTACTTATTAAGCATTTAGTGCATACCAAACTATTACTACTACACTATAAAAGAGATGATATCATAATCCTAGCTACCAATTAAGAAGACTGAGCCAGTACACAATGATGAAGCCATATGGAAAGGCCAGGGGCTCAGATTCAGAGTCGACCTGAACATGCCAGGCACACCTATGGATACCCATGATTCTGGCTGGCTAGAAGGCTGGGGAAGGATCACAATGTGATGAGGGCTGGGGGTGCTTCCCACGCAACATACACACCTCTAGAAATAAATCAGGTTAAAAATGAAAAGAAACCCAAGTCTCAGGGAGTTAAAATAATTTTCCCAACAACACATAGCTAGTATATGACAGAAATCAGATTTTTCTCATCTGTGACTCCAAAGCCTACCTACATTTGTTGTACGAGGATCCCTTCATCCCGCCAGCTGCTAGCTGGCCTCAGGTAACAGCAGTGCAGCAGTGCTGCCTTATTGACAGTGCCAGTTGTGCGGAGGATCTCCCAAACATAATAAAGACATGAACATTCCACGGTATGGCAAGCAAGAGGCTCAGGAAGCATAAAACAAGGTCTCCTAGAGGGACAGTAATCACTTTTGATAATGCTTGAGCTGAACCATGTTAGTTGAGTGGGAACTGGCTTCTTTTGTAAAGAGGTTGACTTGCAGAATCTTGTTGGTGGAAGTGTGAATGTAAAATTCGCAGGGACTGGGTCATAATTCCAAGGGCTCACCTTGGTCTACTAACTTTCTGAGGTTTCTTGGTACCTATGGCTTTACCTCATCCCACTTCATCAGTTGATATCTTCTAGTATGGGACTACGTACCAGTGGTCCTTTACATTCAATTCTTTTTATTTTTTTAATTTTTTTTTAGCAGATAGCTCTCTTTCCTCAGTCCATCCAGTTAATTTTTCCGACACTTACTTCAATAAAATTCAGTGCATCTGGTTTTATCATTCAGTCTAAGCTCTAGGCAAGGGTAGCAAACTATTCTCACCTCAAATTTTCTCTTCGATCAATTGATAGTGGCTGCCTGGAGCACAATGGTTAGGAGGATTGTAAGGTACATTCACACTCAGAGGTAGAGCCTGCCACACTTGATTAATGATGTCTGATGTGAGCATAAGCTATGGAGAAGGGGGAGAGTAACTGAAACTTTACACTCATAGTGGTCTTGCTGCTCTGTGCTCTGCACAGTGTTTACCTTCACTGACTCCCTTATTTTGCTTCTAGGTTAAACTGTACTATAGTTTTGAAGTTTCCTTGTGATAGCAGTTCCACAAGAAGGGATGGCCCACTGATCATGCTGGAGTCCTTTTAACATCAGTACTTACAGGGATTTAACTGCTCACTTACACTCTCTGTGCTAGAAAATGTCAGAGCAGAGACAGGAAACCAGTCTCCTTAAACTCACTTCACACTTTCTGCTGCCCTCAACTGTCTCTCCATAAGCCTTTCTATAGATGATCATAGTTTATGAATTTATATACATGACCTGACAAAAGATTTTTTCCTGAACTGTGGCTATTTTTACATGAGAAACCTAGCAAGGTTATAAAAATGGAATCACATTTAGTTACATATTTAATGAGTCACCTTCTTTATTGAAAAGAATCAGGCTACATGAAATCAGGATGGTCCCTGAACACCAAAAACCTATCTTTTGCATAAAAAAAAATATATATATATAGGTGAGAAAGAGAATGGACTGACAACACTCACTTGACTGTCCTTGTGGGCACATTAGAGTAGGTTTTCCTTCTTTTTTCTGCCCCCAAGGTATTTTCTTACAAGTCTCCCTCCCTGCCTGCCTTGAAGTCCCTCTCTAACAAATTCCTCCTATGTATTCAGTTTTACTTTCTCTGCAATTTCAATTACTTTGTTCTCTCTCAGGGTGGAATTTCAGTTAAATTTACAACTTCTAGCCTTGGATCTTACAGAAAGTAGCTTAATGTCTGTGAACTGACTTGTGCCTTAAAACCAGGCAAATGTATTAAATAGCTATTTATTTTTGTAAACTATATGGTATGATACATTGCAAACAGAGGGTGCTTATAAGCACACCAAATATAATAACTGGAAAGCTGAAACTGAAAGGAAGAATAGCAATCATACAGTTTACCTACATATTTTAAAAGAAAGTACAGTGAGTGAGATGCGAGGCGTCTGAAGCAGAATTTTTTTTTTTAGAGAGATTTTTTTTCTGTAAGGCATGTGTACTAGCCAGAGAGACAGAAAGTGAGAAATTTCCCCCCAGGGGCGATGGCCACACCACAATTCCTTCTCCTTTCTTTTCGCAGGATCTTGGGCAAGCACACACACACCCCCAGCGTGAGTTGTAAGCCACCAGTTCTGGGATTCAAACCATGTTTGACTACATGGGAGTCCAGTGACATAACCATTATGCCATTCGCTGGTCGCCTGAGAGAGAATGCTAATGTGAGCTGGCTAGAAAGTGGCAGGAGTGGGAATCAAATTCCCTCAATCAATGACCAGGGTGTTTTTCTCCATGTCATTCTATCTGTTATGATCTTTGAAACTGTTCACTACAGGATAAACATCACAGATTTGTGTTTCCTTTTAGATTTTTCAGATGAATTGTTATTTGGGGGGTTAAATTAAGGTACGAGTAATATTAAACAGTAAATAAAATAACACGAAGTTTTCTATCTCTTGAATATATAGAAATCTGGAAGTGACCATAGAGGACTTAAGAACCCAACTATCTTTCAACACGCTGTTCCATTTATACTAAGGAGTGGTCCTCATCTTCATGGGCAAAAGTGGCTATTAGAACTCCAGCCATGGGACCAGCAGTTGGCATAATGGCTATGTCACTGAACTCCCACATAGTTGACCATGGTTCGAGTCCCAGATCCTGTGGCTTAAATTCACGCAGGGTGCGCATATGTGCTTGTCCAAGATCCCAAGATCCCAAGAAGAGAATGGAGGAGAAGGGACTGTGGCATGGCCCTACCCCCTTGGGGGTGATTTCTCGCTTTCTGTCTCTCTGTCTCTCTCTGTCTTTCTGGCGAGAGCACACACCCTATAGCAAAAACCTCTCCAAAAAATCCCCCCAAAATAGAACTCCAGTCATTACATCTACATTCCAGGCCAAATATCCTTTTTTAAAAAGAATTTTTATTTATTTAATTTCATTTGTTATTATTATTTTTAAATTTGACCAAGGAGAGAGAGGGAAAGGGAAAGCAAGAAAGCAAGCCACTAGGTCTGGGATTTGAATCACAGTCAGTCACATGGGAGTCCTGTGCTTTAACTACCATGCCACCTGCCGGCCCCAGGCCAACTATCTTTTAAGGAGGTTTCTCCGAAGTTGCTTCATGTCATTGGTACCTCCTCTTAGCCATTATTAGCAAGAATTTAATCACAGGGAGCTATGACCAGCTTTAAGGGTATATGGAAGCTTTAAGCTTCAAGGAAGTATCATAAATATGGTCTTTATTGTATAAGTGCCATGTATCCAGCTAAGAGTTAAAGGTGTAGTGCTAAGAAAGAAAAGAACAGATATTGGGGAAGGCAATTATGTTTTTCCTTGGATATCAAAACTCCCTCATTCTTAAATGACATTTTATAGGCAAAATACATATTATGCACATGGATCTTTAATTTGCTGATTTTTAAAACCCGTTGTTGGATTTAATACTCAGATCAAACTTATGAGGTAGGTGGTCTAATTTACCTCACTTTACAGATGAAGAAACGGGAGTTTAGAAGAGCTTAAAGATTTACCCAAGAAAGGGTTAGTAGAGACACGCATCACATTCAAGGGAGAACTGTCAAATGACCTCTCCTATTTCTTGCCTTTAAAGTCAAGTTCTAGGGCCAGCAGGTGGTGTGGTAGTTAAGGTGTTGTACTCACATATGGCCAACTGCAATTTGAGTCCCAGGCCTAGCAGCTTGAAAATCATGCCAGGTGTTTGTGCATGCATGCCCAAAATCCCAGGAGGAGAATGAAGGAGAAGGGATTGCAGCGTGGCCATCCCCGCTGGGGGTGGTTTCTCACTTTTCTTCTCACTATCTCTCTCTGTTTCTCTACAGTGAGCACATGCATCCTTTGGCAAAAACTTTAAAAAATAAAAAAGTCAAGTTCTATGTTGCCTTTTTTGCATCAAGAATAACACATTATGTTTTCACTGAGCATGTCATCTACACTCCCCTATCCTCCCTCACAGTGGTTTATAGCTTTCAGATTATGGATTGACTATGTATAAGAAGTAGTTTTTAGTATTAATCTGTGGTTTCCAATTCCTTATTCCAAGTCATAATGTATACTCTTCAAAATACACAGTTCTTTTTGCGATGGTCTGTTCTGTGTCAACTTGCTAGTCTATTATATACAATTATTCAATGAACACTAATCTAGGTGTTGCTATGAAGATATTTTATAGATGTCATTAACATTCATAATCAATTGGCTTTTTGTAAATTGTATTTATTTCTTCCATTAGAGAGGGAGACAAAAAGATAGAAAGCCAGGTTACTCCCAACTGTATCCTCACCACAATCCTACCCCTAGCCTTAGTCAGTCAGGAACACACAGGGAGACCTCAGAAAATGAACCTGGGACTTACTCATGTCTTCTCAGCATGGCAGGGCAGTGTGTCTCACTGCATATGACCGTTAATTGGATTTCAATGAAGAATAACATCCTAGATCATTTGGCTGGGTCTCCTGCAATCATTTGAAAGGCCTTAAAAACAAAACTGTGGTTCTTGGAAGAAAATATTCTACTGGTGGACAGTAGCTTCACTTAAGTCTGAGAATTCCAGACTGTCCTGTCCTTCCCAATGGCTTGTCCTATCAGTTTCAGACTTGTCTACCTAGAGTCTAGAATCACATAAGCTAATTGCTTGCAATAAAGCTGGTAACATGTACTCCCTTCTGGTTCTGTTCTCTGGTAGTACTCTTCACTGATCACCTATGTCACTAGAACTCTTCACCTATCACCTATGGTAGTATAGGTATTTTTGTCAGAATTACCTAGTTAGAAAACGGTATAGAATTCATTACATTTTGTGGATTTTTTAAAGTAGTCTTTTTGTTACACAATTCAGAAAGTTCCAGACTTGGCTGCTAGTGTGTCCTTTAACAGTGATTCCCAAAGCATTTATACAAAAGAAAGCTAGGTTTCTCATACAGAATTTATTCTCAGTCTGAGAACATGTACTTTGAAGTATCTTTTTATTTCTAAAATGAGTCCTATTTTCCCTTAAACATTTTCTTCATAGTAGGGCAAAGTCATTTCATGACTCATTTTCCAACTCTCTTCCTTCATCTAGTTTCAGAAAACACTTTCATTTTCCTTCCATTTATCAAGTAATTAAGACTTCCCCCTTTTGATCCCTCTTCTGCAGCAGACATCATAGTTAATGGTGAACGATTAGAAGCATTTATCTTAAAGTCAGGACCAGGAAAAGAATGCCTATTATTAATATTCTTCTATTCAACATTGTAGTAAAGGCCTTGTACTATACAATAAGGCAAAAAGAAGAAAGAGGAGGAGGAGGAGGGAGAAACAGCAATACTCACTTGTTTTAAAAATATAACAAATCTACAAACAAATTAATAGTACTGCTAAAAAGTTTACTAAGTGTTTCCGGATAAAAGGCAAATATATTTATATTCTGATTTACCATCAGTAATCATCTTTTTTCTTTTTTTTCTTTAAATTTTGCTATAGGGCATGTGCACTCACAGAGGAGACAGAGAGATACAGCGAGAGAGAGACAGAGAGACAGAGAGAGAGAGAAAAGGAATGGTTACACCATATTTCCTTTTACTTCATTTTCCTCTTGGGATTTTGGGCACATATGCACACACACCGAGCATGAGTTTTAAGTTGCTGGGTCAGGACTCAAACCATGGTCAACTACATGGGAATCTAGTGTGACATAACCATTACATCATCTGCTGGTCTCAATAATCTTTTTTTCAATTATTAGAGGGACACATGTGCTTGCCAAAGAGATGGGAAGAGAAATAGAGAAAGAGAGAGAGAACGAGAATAGGAGAAAGCACTCCTACCATGGGTGTGGTCATGTTGCAATCTCTTTTTTATTTCTCAATCCTGTTGGAATCTTGGGTACACATGCACACATACCTGGTGCATTTTTCAAACAGTTGGTTCTGTGATTCGAACCATAAGTGGCCATGTGGGATCCACTTCCCCCAACCACTAGGCTATGGGGCCAGTCCATTAATTTATTTTTTGAATTGTCAGAGAACATGTGCACTCACTAGAGAGAGACAAAATGAGATAGTGGGGAAGAAAGCAACCTCCTCTCCAAGTGGGGTGTGCTCACATTACAATTCCTTCTCTTCCACCTCTCTATTGTTTTGGTATTTGGGGCATTCACATACACGCACCCAGTGTGTGTTTCAAGCTGTCTGGGCCAAGATTCAAACAGCAGTTGGTCATATGGGATCTGGCTCCTTTAGCCACTAGACTTTGGGGCTGGCCCAATAATCAAATATTAAATGTTATATAAGATAACATAAAATGGAAATAAGATTGCTAGGAATAAATCTAAAAAAAACAAAGAAAAGATGTGTAAGTTCTTTATAGACAATATTTTAGTCATTTAAAAACACAACAATAAATATCATGTATATGAATAATATGAATAAGATGATTCAATATCAAACATGAACAAATTCTTAAAAAACAATCATAAAGTCTTGCTATTCCAGTCAATATCTCAACAGGACTGTGTTCTTATATTTAATAAAGTAAATGCAAAAATCATACAATGTACACTTTCACATACACAGAACCAGGAGCTAATATAACTTTTTTCTTCTTTTTTTGGAAAGGTTTTTGCTATAGAGTACGTGCGCTTACCAGAAAGACAGAGAGAGAAAGAGAGACAGAAAGCAAAAAATCAGCCCCCGGGGGGGATGGCCATGCCACAATCCCTTCTCCTGCATTCTCCTCTCGGGATCTTGGGCACGCATGCACACATGCACATGCACCCGATCTTGGGCACCACTGCACACATGCACATGCACCCGACATGAGTTTAAGCCACCGGGTTGGGGGTCTCAAACCGTGGTCAGCTACGTGGGAGTCCAGCGACATAGACATTACGCTAACTGCTGGTCCCCTAATATAACTTTTATTTTTTTGAGAGGGTTTTGCTACAGGGCACGTGCGCTCGCCAGACAGCCAGAGACAGAGAGATAGAAAGTGAGAAATCACCCCCCAGGGGGGATGGCCACGCCGCAATCCCTTCTCCTCCATTCTCATCTCAGGATCTTGGGCACGCACGCACACGCGTCCGGCGTGAGGTTAAGCCAACAGGTCCAGGACTCGAACTGCAGTCGACTACGTGGGAGTCCAGTGACATAGCCATTACGCTAACTGCTGGTCCCCCCTAATATAACTTTTTAAGTTAAGATTTTTTTAAAAAGATTATTTTCCCTTAGGGTACATATGCTCCCTGGAAAAAGAGAGAGACAGAGACATATAAAATGAGAAATCACTCCTGAGGGGAATAGTCATGCCACAAGCCCATCTCCTCCATCCTCCTCTTGGAACTTTGCATATGTATGCACAAATTCCCTGGTGTGATTTTCAAGCCTCTTGGTCTGGGACTTAAACCTCAATTGATCATGTGAGAGTCCAGTGCCTTAACCACTACACTACCTGCTAACCCGTTAAGTTAAATTTTTAATTTTAAAATAGTTATAGATTCATATGCAGCTGTAATAAATATTAGTGAATGATTCAATTATCTTTTTACTCACTTTTATTCAAGGGTCACATCTTGCTAAACTAGTACAGTATTAAAACTGTGGAACTGAACGTGATGTAGACTAAATACCACTTCCATCACCACAAGTATTTCTTCATGTTTTCCTCTTAAAGGCATTTCTTTATGTTGTCTTTTATAGAGACCACCACCTATCCTTAGCCCCCAGGTGACCCCTAGTCTGTTCTCTGTGTCATTTTGTAATTTTCAGGTTGTAAAATAAATGAATCATATGGTATGCAATTTTGGAAGTTACTTTATTCACTGGGTCCAAGTCCCTGGAGATTTCATCCAAGTTGTATGTTCAAATAGTTCCTTTCTATTGCTAAGTAATATTTTGTTGTTGGATGTACCACAATTTAACCATTCATGTATTGAAAGATATCTGAATTGTTTCTACTTTAGGGCTATTACAAATAAAGCTACTATAAACAATCTTGTACAGAGTTTAGTGTGGACATAAGTTTTATTTTCTCTGAAATAAAGGGCTTGGGTGTCAGTTGCTGGGTTGTACGGTAGGTGCATGTTCAGTTTTTAGGAAATTGTCAAACTGTGTTTCAGAGCAGCTGGGCCATTTTACATTTCTACCCCCAATACGTGAGTCAACCAGTTTTTTTGCATCCTTCACAGCACTTGGTGTTATTCTTGTTTCATTTTAGCCTTTCTTATAGGTGTAAAGTGCTATTTATTGTGATTTATTTTTTTTGGAGAGGTTTTCGCTATAGGGCACGTGCGCTTGCCAGACAGACAAAGAGAGACAGAGAGACAGAAAGTGAGAAATCACCCCCCAGGGGGGATGGCCACGCTGCAATCCCTTCTCCTCCATTCTCCTCTCGGGATCTTGGGCACGCACGCACACTCACCCAGCGTGAATTTAAGCAGTCAGGTCCGGGACTCCAACCGCGGTCGACTACATGGGAGTCCAGTGACATAGCCATTATGCTAACTGCTGGTCCCATGATTTTTTAAATTTACATTTTCTAATGGCTAATAACATGAATATCTTTTCATGTGTGTATTAGCCATCTATTAATCCTCTTTGGTGAAATGTCTTTCTTTTTCCCATTTTCTAATTGCATTATTATATACAATTATATATGTTTATTATATTATATAAAGTATATATTCCATATATGTGTTAGTTTTTTGCCATAAGGTGCATGCACTCACAAAAGAAAGAGAGAGAAAGTGATGAATCAGTCCCAGGGAGGATAGCCACACCTCAGTCCCTTCTTCTCTAGTCTCCTTTCAGGATTTTGGGCATGCACACCTACACACACACAGCGTGATTTTTCAAGCCACTGAGTCCAGGACTCAAACTGTGGTTGACCATTTGGGAATTCACCATCTTAACCACCATGCCACCTGCTGCCCCCTAGCTTATTCTTATATATATGTCTTTTAATTACCACTTAAATTGCTGTGTGTGTGTATATATATTCAAGTTTTAGAAAATACAACAATTATATTTCAGAATACATGGAGAAACTACAAGACAACAAGAACAAGAGAAACAATTAATTAAAAAACTGGCAAAGACTTACCATAAGGAAGAAAGACAATTCACTCCACAGACACATAAAAAGTTACTCAATTGCTTTCATAATTATGAAAATGCACATTGAAATAGGGGCCAGCAGGTAGTGTGGTGGTCAAGGTGCTCGACTCCTAGATGGCCAACCGTGGTTTGAGTCCCAGACCTAGTGACTTTCTTTCTCACTTTCCCTTTCTCTCTGCCTTTCTCTAACTCTCTCTGTTCAAACTAAAAAATAAATAATAATAACAAATAAATTTGAATAAATAACTCTTTCCTGAGAGAGATATTTTTGCCATAAGGCGCATGCACTCACCAGGGAAACACAGAGACAGAAAGCAAGAAATCAGCCTCCGAGGGGGATGGCCATGCTGCAGTCCCTACTTCTACAATCTCCTCTTGAGTTTTGGGGCACCCATGCACATGCTCCTGGCAGGAGTTTTAAGTCACTGGGTTGGGATTTAAACTGTGGTTGACTACATGGGAGTCCAGTGACATAACCATTATGCTATCTGCTGTTCCCAATAAATAACTTTTAAAAAAAGAAATAGCATTTTAATACTTTTTCATATTTATCATTTTAAGAAAAACTAAGAAATTGATGACTACCATACCGATGGCTGCTTACATTGCGGTACAACAGTAATGCTTATAAAATGCTGGTAGGTGCAGAGTGGTAGAACCACTCTGGAAAACAGGTTGTCAGTATACCCTACAACTCAAAAGCTATATTTCTGTTTCTCTGTCTCTTATGCATGTGCTTAAGGAGACATGCAAAAGAACATTTACATCATCTCTTCTGTCACTTGCAACATCACTGGTACTGGCAAAGAAATCACAATTAGATTCCTCAACAAGAAAATGAACAAAGTGTGAATATCCAAAAAAACAGAACATAACAGTTAAAATCTGCATCATAGTTTATGTATATATAAGCTATGATTTAGTTTTTAATATATATTATTAAATACAAAGCTGGGCAAAAGAGCAAGTTAAAATGTGTACTTGTATTTACTATTTATAATTTTAAAACACTAGAATACTATTTCTGTTGTTGGTTCATTTATATAAGGAGGTCTTTAAATAGTTCACAAAAAAATACATATTGAAGAAACTGTGCCTGGAATTCAAAAGTTTTTGCACCAAAATAAACTTGTACTTTAAATCTACTTTCCACAAACTTTCTGCAGTACCCTTGTATGTAGTAAAAAGTGTATGAAAGAACAAACTCTGAGTTCAGTAAATCACTTCTATGGAAGGATGAAAAAAGGGTCTAAAGTGGGTTACAACAATATGTGTAATATTTTATCTATGTAATTTATTTCTGAAATAAATTATTTTTGGGAAAGATTTTTGCTATAGAGCATATGCATTGCCAGAGAGACAGCGACACAGAAAGTGAGAAATTACCCCCCAGGGGTATGGTCACACTGCAATCCCTTCTCCAGTCTCCTCTGGAGATTTGGGGCACACATGCACACATGCCCTGCGCGAGTTTGAAGCTGCCAATCCAGGACTGGAACTGCAGCCAACCATGTGGAAGTCCAGTGACACAACCATTATGTCATCTGCTGGTCCCAGTGTTTTCACGTTTTTGAATACTTAAATTATTATTATTTTTTGAGAGCTTTTTTGCTATAGGGCCCATGCGCTCACCAGGCAGACAGAGAGAGACAGAGAGATAGAAAGCGAGAAATCACCCCCCAGGGGGATGGCCACACCGCAATCCCTTCTCCTCCATTCTCTTCTCGGGATCTTGGGCACGCACGCACATGCGCCCGGCATGAATTTAAGCCACCAGGTCCAGGACTCAAACCGCGGTCGACTATGTGGGAGTCCAGTGACATAGCCATTATGCTAACTGCTGGTCCCCTTAAATTATTTCTTTAAAAAAAAAAAAAGAGAAAGAGAATGAATGAATTTCCTACTTGCAATTACCCAAAGGTATAGCATGAGTATCTTGTTCATTTGAGAAGGAGCTAGTTTGGGAGGACTTTGATCGATACTTGGATATTCTTTTAGCAGTTTAATTCATTTGCTTATTCTCTCATCCATCGTCTCCAAAGAAATGATGAGCTTTCCCCTATTCTGGAGGATGATCTGACACAATAGCAACTGAAGCTTAGTTCCATAAGCATTCTGTCCAAAGTGATGTGGGTTCCATTCCTTCCAACTTAAGAGAAACATCATCACTGATTTCTGGTATGGTTTACTAGGGAAATGGCTTACACTTTTTTTGACTTTTTTTTTTTTCTTTTTTTGAGAGAGGTTTTTCACTATAGGGCACATGCACTCGCCAGACAGAGAGAGACATAGAGACAGAAAGCGAGAAATCACCCCCCAGGGGGGATGGTCACGCCGCAATCCCTTCTCCTCCATTCTCTTCTCGGGATCTTGGGCACGCACGCACACGTGCCTGGCGTGAGTTTTAAGCCACCGGGTCTGGGACACGAACCGTGGTCGACTACGTGGGAGTCCAGCGACACAGTCATTACGCTAACTGCTGGTTCCCCACTTTTTTTGACTTTTAAAAGCTCTACTTTTTCTTTAATCAATCCTTTTTTCTTTTTCTAATCTCAATGTTTTTAACTTCTTGAAGGTCCTGCCTACTAGTGCAAAGTCAAAAGAATTTGTTGAGGTATATTCCTTTCACTTTTAGTTAGCTCTTGAGACTGATGGTCTAGTGTTTGAGAAGCTAGATTGGCTATTTTTAGATTTTGAAATCGTGTTCATGTATGCCACTTATATATAGCACAGAGACATTCATGAATTCACTCTAGTAGTGCAGTGACTCTAGAAAGCTTATCACTAGAAGTTCTTTGATAAGCAGCCAGGCATCACAACCTGTGGTAACGATGCTCCTAAAGATTATGTAGAGACTTTCTTCCCTAAAGAAATCTAGTATTTGTGGCTGCATAATTCAGTGCAATTGAACTGCTGAATGTCAGTATCCAAGGTTGCATCAAAGATAGAGAATCAAAGATGTAAAGGGTCTTCTAATAGAATTACTGTAAATCTATTCCACTTCATTCACCAACCAATGCAGAAATCACCTCCACATTGTCTATTGGCAGAATATTAGAGGGACTTCTAGATCTAGCCCAACCATCTCATTTCACAAAGGAGGATATTGAGTCTCAAGAGTAAATTATGCATTTCCAGCAGTTAGCGTAATGGCTATGTCACTGGACTCCCACGTAGTCAACCGCGGTTCGTGTCCCGGACCCGGTGGCTTAAAACTCACGCCGGGCGCGTGTGCGTGCGTGCCCGCCCAAGATCCCGAGAGGAGAATGGAGGAGAAGGGACTGCGGCGTGACCATCCCCCCTGGGGGGTGATTTCTCGCTTTCTGTCTCTATGTCTCTCTCTGTCTGTCTGGCGAGCGCATGCGCCCCACAGTGAAAATCTCTCCAAAAAAAAAAAGAGTAAATTATGCATTTCAGGTCACCTGATAATGAGAGTTAAAGACTTGTCCTTGCTTTCCCGGCTCCAGTTCTTGAACTTTCCCCTTACATCATGCCATGTACAACTCTACCTGAGTGACCTCTGATCACCGAATTGTGATGCATATACAGTAAAGTTAAACTGCCCCAGGATGGGATCTGGCAGATCTGGTCAGTGCTAGCTGAAACCAGACAGCACAGAAATAAACTGGTGCCTAAGTCTTTTGTTCTGGCCATGCCATGGCTTTACTGGCAAAAATAAATAAATAAATAAATAAATGAATGAATGAATGAATGGAAGTAGCACCATTCCTTAGGCATCAGACAGTGGAGAAGACCAAGGCAGTGTCAGTCACTCAGCTGCATTCACTTCAGAGTACGGTGATAACTAATTTATGCATAGCTTAATTGCATTAGAAGTTGGAAACTGAGGTTCAAGAGATGTGGGTTCTCATGACAACTGTGCTGCTTATGTGCTCTGATGCCTCAGATAGTAACTTCCTCTTTCTGATTCTCAGAGACCCTGTCTGTAGTAGGCAAAATAATGCTCTTCAAAGATGTTCACATCCAAATAACTGAAACCTATGAATATGTTACTTTATAAAGCACAAAGTAGTTGTGATCAAGAGAAGGGGATATTATCCAGAAGAGCCCAATCTAATCTCATGGTTTTGTAAAAATGGAGGACATTTCTAAGCTCAGAGAGAGATGTGACTGGGAAATGGTTTTAGGGATATATAAGGTATTTGAATGTGAAGAAGGAAGGAGGAGGCCAGCAGCTAAGGAATGTGGGTGGTCTCTAGAAGCTGAAAAGGACAAATGAAAAATTCACCTTTAGAGTCTCAGGAAAGAAACATAGCCCTATTGATACATTTATATTAGCCCATTTAGACTCATGTTAGACTTCTGATCTATAGAACTGTAAGATAAAACAATCATGTTATTTTAAGCCACCAAGTTTGTGGTAATTTGTTACAACAGCTATAGAACACTAATACACCATCTTCAAGACTGATGGTAATGAATGAGCTTCTTTGAAAGTCAATGATTTAAGGAACCTGCTCTTCAGCCACTCACACTGTCTTCATTCAGGCTTCATCATTTCTCTTCTGGCCTACCACAGCACTCTCTCCATGGTCTCCCTGCCTCTAACTTCTCTCCCTTGAGCAATCTCCACACAAGCACCCAAAAGCCCAGTCTTAAACATGTTTCTGATCTTACCACCTTCTTCTTAGAATCCTTCAGTAATTTATCATTTCCTAGATTGCTGATTTTAAATATAATAGGTATTCTGAGAGAGTATGGTGTCAGGTATGCAGTGGAGGCTAAGTAAATATGAGGATACCCCCCCCCCCCGCATTTATATCCACACGGACTCCCAAAAACAAGTGCGTGATTTCCAGAAGTTTATGGAGGCCTTGGAGTTTATCTGTGGGCTCAAATGTAAGATGCTTTGGTCACAAAGATAAAATATGAACTTCTTCATCTGAAATAATAAGGACTCTGTCTACTGCTTCACCATATCCCATCATGTTCTCTATCACAACAAACTCTTTTCAGTTGCCCAAACATGCCATGCTGATTTAGGCTTCAACGCTGTTCCATCTGCTGGAATAATTCTCCCCTTCCACTCTCAGTTCCTAACAGGAAAAACAGTCATTCACTTTTGCAGGCTCATTTCAGAAGTTTTCTCTTTTCCTGACAGACATCTTATTTCTTCCCTCCCATCCCACAGGTGTGACAAGTCTCACACTTCTTCATGCTCATAGCACTCTGCCCACAGTCTATCAGTGTGCTCATATCTGTTCTTACATCTTCTCAACAAGATGGTGCACATTAGGTTGGGGAGGGTGGCAGACAGGGACCTTTGTATTTCCAGTACCAAACATGGCTCACAATAAAAGTACAAAGCATGATGGAGTGGATGACCATTCTGGAATTGACACTTACATCAGGATGTTTCTTTTTTTTTTTTTGGAGAGGATTTTGCTATAGGGCATGTGCGCTCACCAGACAGACAGAGAGAGACATAGAGACAGAAAGCGAGAAAACACCCCCAAGGGGGGATAGCCATACTGCAATCCCTTCTCCTCCATTCTCCTCTTGGGATCTTGGGCACGCACGCACATGCGCCTGGTGTGAGTTTTAAGCCACCAGGTCTGGGACGCGAACTGCGGTCGACTATGTGGGAGTCCAGTGACATAGCCATTACGCTAACATCAGGATGTTTCTTTAGTGTAATCTACCCCTACTCTTTATAATGCATCACTTTATAGCCTCTTAGCTTTTTTAAGTTTCCAAAGAATTCATCTTGCTGAGCAAACCCACTTCATTCTAGCATGGGACAGTGGCTGTTGGGAATCCATTTGTGGCCCTTCTAATTTGAATCATTCAGGGTAACTAATACCCACCTTGACTAATATTGTACAGTTTGTTCTCAATTCACAGTTCCTCACCAAGGATTAACTCCCCATTGACCACAGTGTCTATTTTCTGCCAGAAACAGATCTATTTTCTGGAACACAACACTGTGCTCTAGGTTATAAAATCATTTTGCATTAACAGGGTCAATTCTGTTTGAGAATTTAAAAGTGTGATATCAAAAACACAAAATTAATTGTTAAGAGATCTATGTCTGGTCCAGATGTCCTTAAGCAGAACACACACACATTTTTTTTTTTTTTTGCTTTAATTTCCTTACCTGTAAAGTAGAGGAATTTGGACTAACTCACTGTATATAACCTCTGAACTGAAATTATTTGATGTGTGAGGTAATATAGCTTTCTTTCCCTCATTCTTTATTTACTAGTCTAATGTGTTTTCCTACTAATTGTTAGGAAACTCGAATTCTGAAGATAATGTGACTTGTCCAATTGTTCAGGACACCAGACTACAATTAAAATTTTTTAAATAATTATTTATTTTATTTTTATTTATTCATTCATTTATTTTTTAATTTGACCAGAGAAAGATAGAGGGTAAGAGTGAGAGAGAGAGGAAATGAGAAAGTAAGCCACCAGATTCAGGACTCAAACCCTGGTCAGCCATGTGGGAGTGTCCAGCTCCTTAACCACCATGCCACCTGCTGGTCCCCCATTTAAAATTTTTAATATAAATTACTCATTCATGTAGTCAGTCAACATTTATTTTTCTGAGTGTTATATTACTGGTACCATACTGGGAACAAATAATATAAAAGTAAATAGGAAGAAACCCTTGCCTTCAAGGGGCTGACAGTCTACTGTAGGAATTAGTCGTATAACCAAATACTTTAAAGTGCAATAAACATTACATCAAATGCAAGCTCCAGGTGCTTTGGGAGCAGAAGAGAAAGTCACTAGTTGCTTAATCAAGTGGAAGAGTCTGTTGTTTACAAAACCCTTTCACATGCATCAACTCTCCTGCTCCTCACAATCCTTCAGAGAGGTAAAGAGATTATGTTTCCTTTCTTGAATTGAAAAACTGAGGTGAAAAGTAAAGTGATTTATTGGAAGTTAAATGACTGGTAAGGAGAAGAGAAGATCTAAGGAGTGCAACGAGTTCCTTGGATGTCTGGTGTGGAGTTGTCTCCACCACACTCAAATTGCTGCATCTTTTAGATCAGACATGTAACACAACAGAAATTTATCTAAGGATCACCAGAAGTATTAACAAATAGTACCAGATCTTATTGATCTTTGTATTGAGGAGTTATAATAATACCAACCGGAATTTGTCTGAATCAAGACATTTGTGTTGGGCTGGTTACAATTTGCATAAGTACTTTGAGGGAAGGACACAAAAATACATGTGTTGGTGAGGAGGAAGAGTAGAAATGCATAAAGTTTGCTTAAGAAGTTGGTTCTCTAAAACTACCCCATGAACAATCTTCAGAGCCTGCCTTTAACGGAAGGAGATATTTTCAGTTAGAACTTCACCAAACTTCATTGGGTTCTAGGTTACAAAGTGTGTCAAAAGAGAACTGTGTTCTCTACTTCTGTGCCTGCAAAACTTTTCACTTCTGCCATAAAGTACAGACATTTGGTATATACTGAGTGAGGACATCCAGTGTTTGTCTTTCATAGTCTGGCTTATTTCACTTAGCAATACATTGTCTGGACCTGACCAGTTTGTATTAAATGACAGGATCATATTTTTTCTTTATGGCTTTATTCCACTGTGTATATGTGCCACATTTTAAAAATCCAGTCTTCTGTTGTTGGACACTTCGGTTAATTACAAGTCTTTGTTATTGTGAATAAAGCAGCAATAAACATGGTAAATGAGTTGTGGAACACCATGTCACAAGTGAGTGAAAAAAACACATATTGCCAATCTTATATACATCTCAAATATGGTGTTCTTTGTAGAAAATAATGAATATGGTATTATTCTTTTTATTTTTTTATTTTTTGGAGAGGATTTTGCTATAGGGCATGTGCGCTCGCCAGAAAGACAGAGAGAGACAGAGAGACAGAAAGTGAGAAATCACCCGCTGGGGGGATGGCCACACCGCAATCCCTTCTCCTCCATTCTCCTCTTGGGATCTTGGACACGCACACACATGTACCCGGTGTTAGCTTAAGCCACCGGGTCCAGGACTCAAACCATGGTCGACCACAAGGGAGTCCAGCGACATAGCCGATCCCAATATGGTATTATTCTTGATTTGATTGTCATATGCTGCATTCATGCTTTGAGAATCTATGTTGTGCCCCACAAAAATGTACAATTAAATGTAAATAAAAATGATATGGCAGAAAAAAATAAAGCTAATTGTGCGGTGGGACATTCTCCTCACTTTTATGTGGAAAACAATGGCTTTGGTATGCTGAGTGCTCTAGGGAACACTGGCACTCTAGGAAGCAGAGAAGACATCTCACAGAAATGCTACTGTTTAGAAGTTATGCTCAAGCCAGTGGGATTGGTCAATGGTAGATCTGTGAGATGAAGATGCTAATCACAAGGTAGCAGGTATAAGATTTTGAAAGCATTTTGCTGAAATAGACCTGGGTAAGACACATTCATGAGCCCCTGTGAAGTACCATGTGGGATACCCAGGAAGAACTGGGATATTGAGCCAGCTGGTGGTGAGGTGGATCCTACACAGCTGACTGCATTTAAGTCCTAGACTCAGTGACTTGAAAACTGCACGGGTGCATGTGCATAAGTGCCCAGAATTCTAAGGGGAGAATGAAAGAGAAAGGTTTGCAGTGTGGTCATCCCTCATGGGGGCATGCTTTCTCACTTTCTCTCTTTCTCTCTCTGTCTTTCTTCAGTAAGTACACACACACTCTAACAAATAGAAAAAGACATAAAGAAGAAAGGAAGGAAAGTAAATGCATGCATTTCTGGAAATAGATGAGTAAAAAGAATGACATAATTTGAATAAATTCAAATAAATTCAATTTTAAAAAATTGGGATAGAATGTGTTGGCAACTAGAGGCCAGTGAAGCTCGAGTTAAATTTTATATTGTCAGCACCTAACATAAATCTGTCACACAGCAGAGCTCAATGAACATCTGTTCACCTGAAGGGAGATAACTTTTCCCCATTGCCTCATTTCCTACTTGACCAAGAGGTAGCCAGCACATGCCTCCTCAACCCTTTTCATTCTCAACTATTCCCTTTCTCTATCAGATATTAAAACTTCTCTCTCTCTCTCTTTTAATATTAGTTTAGAACTTTGAATACAGAAGACATCTGAGCCTCAATACTTAAATCTGAATACAGAAAATGTATGATGAGGACTCTTTAACTTGTTAGGGTTGAAATATCCCAAATGCCACTGGCACAATCTTCCTTATCTTCCTCAGGTCTTCAAAATACTTTCTTTCTTTATAAATCAGCAAACACGGAGAACAAGTATGGTTGTCTGAAGTAGACACCCTTTGAGTTTTGAACAATCACTAGAAGAGGTCACTGAACATAGGAGTAACCAGGGGACTAGAAGACTACTGTTTTTTTTCTGACAAACACTTACTGATTCTGTGTTGTGTACCAGATACTCTTCTGTATTGTTCAATTGCATTTGTTGTCCTCCCACCTCCCATCATGCTCACTCCGAGTTCTTCAGGGACTTTGTAACTGCAATGCCTTCCAATGATAGTAGGTGATTAAGTCTTGACTTCTTTAATTCACAAGTAACCAAGCTTCTATATAGAAAGCTGTTCAGATGTCTTAGAAGTCCTAAATTCTCCTTTTGTAATAAGACTTATGAATACAATGATTCACCTTTTGTGTTAGACAATGATCTTCAGAAAGCATTTTGCTTCCTTTTTTACATGTAGTTCAAGATTTTTTTCCAACTGTCCTCCCACATTTGAAATTATACTAATGTTTAAAGGAAATTGAACTCTTTTCATCCTACTATTCATATTTAGTTACAATGTAATAATTCTAACAACACACATTGATTGATTTAATAAACAATTATTGATTGAATTTGTCTTGGAAGATGAGTATGAGAGGGTTATCGAAACCTAGAAACACACAACCTGGATTTTGAATTTCAATTCTGCCACTTCGCAGCTGAGTGATTTTGAGGCATTCACTTAAACTTTTCATGTCTCCCTTTTATTCAACCCTAAACTGAGGGAGACAATGAATGTATATACCTCATAAGGTGTTACGGAGGATAAAATGAGTTCACATATGGACAGCTACTAGTATAGTAGTAGTAGTAGCTTTTATATCTGCCTATTTTAGTAGCAGTTATAGATGTCTTAGTAATAGAAGACAGGGACCAGCAGCTGGCGTAATGGCTATGTCGCTTGACTCCCATGTAGTCGACTGCGGTTTGAGTCCCAGACCGAGTGGCTTAAACTCATGCCGGGTGTGTATGTGTGCATGCCCAAGATCCCGAGAGGAGAATGGAAGAGAAGGGATTGCGGCATGGCCATTCTCTGTGGGGGGTGATTTCTCACTTTCTGTCTCTCTGATGCGTGCATGAGTTTCATAGCAAAAACCTCTCTCTCAAAAAAAAAAGAGTAATAGAAGACATAAAAATCCATGTATGTACTAATAATATGAAATTTAAAATGAAATTATTTATATCAGATACAAACTAAGTCTCGGTCTGCATAAGAACATTCACTGTTGTGTGACAGTTTCTTCAAAGATGAAATTTCAAAATTCTCCACCTCTTTTCTGTGTCTATGCCCTCCAAGTATCTTCTGAGGACTAATTCAACTTTTCAGGCACCTTAGTATTAGGAAGGCAGTGCAGTAGATGGAGAACAGGATGACTCCAGCCACAGGTAAGAAAAAAATGGGCATTTTAAAATCAATCATGTGTTAAGATTTGTATCAGCATGTCGCTCAGAATCTCTTCTTTCTAAAAGTATTGATAAGGTCGTTTTTCTAGACCTCCAAGACCCCAGATTCAAGACTCTAGATTATAGTACATTTATATAAATGATGCTCTCCTGGGAATTTATCGGCAGACTTGCCTCAAGACCATTGTTTCTGCATCATTACCTGCTATGCCTGTTCATTGTATTCAGACTTCAATAGGCCACACTGCCATCTTGGAAAATTCCTAAGCTCTCCATGAAATAATACTTCTCCAAGGCAGCCATGCTCTAGAAAGTAGGACTGGAAGCTCCTGAAGATCAGAGGCTGTGTCTGTCTTATGAACTAGCACAGTGCCAGGCATGCAAGAGACACACAGTGTTTGTCATAAAATTTCATGTACTCTCAACAATCTTAATGAGACCTTCCAGGAATCATGACTATCTTATCATCCTTTTATAAATAATATGAGTAAAAGATAATTGAATAATCTATACATTCAAATATGCTGCATACAGTCTTTACTCTGAAGACCCTTTAAACTCTCAGTTTGCTAAAAAAAAAAAAAACTCCTTTGCACAGCACATATCCTATTGTGAACGTACTAAGATCCATTGGATTGTACACTTTAAATGGATGCATTGTATGATACATGAATTAAATCTCAATAAAACTATATTTAAAAAAGTATTTCCAACACTTTCAAATCACTAGTAGTGCAGAAGGTCATGAAACTTCTCATTCCACAAAGGCAATTTAAAAGAAAGAAAAGCCAGATAGTACATTCAGAATAAGGGATATTCTGATGTCTATTTTGAGGAGAAGGTCAATTCAAGGTTAGAAGACAATGTAAGGAATTGCCAAAAATGAGAGACTACATTTCCTGTACTTTAGGGAGTATGGCAAAAGTCCGACCTGCTTGAGATACCCTTACAAGTCTGGATCTTCAGTTCAACTAATCAAGTGCAGGATTCAGTTAAAAGATAGCACTTCTTAAAACCTAAACTGCAAAGCAGCTGCTGTGGGCCATTGGAGAGTCCCAGACTCATCTAGGGAAGATTAGCAAGAGCAACAACCAGTGAACTGGATAGATCCATCTCATTCATTTCTGCTTTTATCCTTATTCATTCTTACCCTATACATTTAAAAAATATATTTTATGATTTTTATTGGGTATTTTTAACTTTGTCAATTAAATGTAAAAGTTTCCATTTTGATTTCTTGTTAATCACAATTGTATAGAAATACTTGTGTTCAAGGGCTTGTGCTTATATTTGCATACTTGTTTTAATTTTGTTTTGGCACTTCTGTCTTTTAGTTGTTAACTTTATATGTGTGCGTGTGTGTGTGTTTGAATTATGTGTGCGTATGAATTATTTCATTTAACTTTAATTAATTATTTATTTATTGTTTATTTTTATTTGATCAGAGAGGGACAGAGTGAGAGAGAGAGAGAGAGAGAGAGAGAGAGAGAGAAGTGAGAAAACAAGCTGTCAGGTTTAGAACACGAACCATGGTCAGCCATGTGGGAGTATAGTACCCTTACACCACATCATGCCACCTGTCAGCCCAGTTAACTTTTTAATGAATAAATTTTTATTAAAGACAATTGTTACAATGTGGTTTCCAGTAAATGAACACAATGTATAGTAATAAAGTCAAGGCAATTATATACTCATCATTTAGACCATTTATCACATTATGTGCAATAAGCTATTAACCACATTCTCCCCACTGTATTTTACAATACTAGACACTGATCATGCTGTCTGCAATTTTGTTTCTGTTGATCAGCATCCCTCTCTTCCTCCCCTCCCCCATTTTAGTTGTTGACTTTTGATTTTGTTGTATAATGGTTAGTAAATTTTGTCCAGAAAATAAATATTTTTAAATTCTTTATTTGATATTTGCAGCCTTGCTTATAGTCAAATTTTATGACTACTGCACATGTGTTTCAAGGTGACATAGAACCTTTTTATTGAGTATGAAGTTTTCTCTATATTAGATCAGGCCTACTGATACATTACAAAAATTTGTATCCTTTTTTGTCTACTTGGTCTTTGTTTCTGAGAGGTTTGTTCAAGTCCCCCTTCCAAAAAAAAAAAAAATGTAATTGCTTTCAGTTTTTTCTTTTAACTTTTTAAATTAAAATTTTAAAAATTTGTTTATTTCTTCATTTGTTTGGAGAGGGAGAGGCAGGGTGGGTAGAAGGACCTTCAATAGGATATCATGCTGCAATACCTCCTCCAACCTTTCCCAGACAGCCCTGATTCTGGGCATAAGTGCTTCTTAATTTTTACAAAACAGGTGGCTGACATTGTGATAAGGATGACTTTGAATTTAAAGATTAACTTGGGAACTATTGCTCTCTTAATAATATTAATTTTTCCAATTCATAAAACTGGGTAACCTTCCATTTATTAAGATATTTTTTAAAAATTCTGGACACTGTTTTATAGCTTTCCAGTGTAGTCTTATTGTTTTTTTATGAAATTTATTTCTTTTTGATGCTTTCATAAATGAATTATTTTCTTGTTTTTATTTATAGCTTTGTCTTTGCTAGTTATAGAAACACAATCGATTTTTCTATATCAGTTTTGTATCCAGTAACCTTTCTGAATTTGTTTATTAGTTCTAATAGGTTTTTTTTTTTTAAAGTGAATTCCCCAGGATTTTTTTTTTTACATACAAGATTATTTCATCAGCAATAGACATAGTTTTATTTTTTCCTTTCCAAAGGGAATGCCATTTTTTTCTTTTTCTTGCCTAATTGTCCTGGCTAAAACCTCCACTATAATAGCAAATAGAAGTGGCAAGAGCACGTAGTTTGCTTTGTTCCTGATCTTAGGGACAAAGGATTGAGTTTCCTATTACTAAGTATAGTGATAGCTGTTGGATTTTTATAGATACTTTTTATCTAATTGAGGATGTTCCTTTCTATTCATTTGAAATTTTTTTTTTAAAAAAAGGGTATTAGATTTTATCAAATGCTTCTTCTGCATGTGTTGATACTATCATGGAATCCTGATACTTTGTTTTATTATTAAAATGAATATAGATATTAAACTCACCTTGCATTATTGAGGTAAATACCCATTGCTCAGGGTATTTAATCCTTTATATATCTTGCTAGATTTGTTTGGTTAGCATTGATTTTATTTATTTGTTAATTTTGGCACTTATATTCATGAGAGACATTGATCTATGGTATACTGGTGATGTCTCTGTCTAGTTTTGTTTTAGGCATTCAATTTTAACATCTATTTAAACATATTTCAATAGAGTCTACTAAATTAATATCTATATCTTACCTTCTTACGAAACAAGAATTTAGTGTGATTTTATTTCCTGTTCTCTTTCAATTCATAAACCCATCTACAATCTGTATTAAAACAATCAATATGGTTTTTTTGTTTGTTTTTTGGAGAGGTTTTTTTTTTCGCTATAGGGCGGGTGCGCTCGCCAGACAGAGAGAGACATAGAGACAGAAAGCGAGAAATCCCCCCCCCGGGGAATGGTCACGCTGCAATCCCTTCTCTTCCATTCTCCTCTCGGGATCCTGGGCATGCACGCACACGCGCCTAGTGTGTTTTAAGCCACCGAGTCCGGGACGCAAACCACGGTCGACTACGTGGAAATCCAGCGACGTAGCCATTATGCTAACTGCTGGTTCCCCCAAAACAATCAATACGGTTTTAATCAATGGTAAATTTTACTAATTTCCAATACATTAGGTTAGTGGTAAATTTTACTAATTTCTGATTCCTTATATTTGTCATTGCTTTGTTTATCTTACTTCCACTTACTGGACTAACTTTACTCCTTGTTATAAGACATTCTCTAGTGATTATTTTTTTTCAGAGAATGTGGGTTTTAGGTTTTCTAATATCACATATCTCTGAAATTACCTTTGTTTTGCCTTTATTCTCCAGTAAAATTTTGAGTGGTTATAGAATTGTAGGCTTGAAGTAATTTTCACCTAGAGCTTTTTTTATTTTTCATGTAGCTGAAGCAATAGCTGATGGTAATCTGACTCTTCTTCCTTTATAGGTGAATTTTCTTCTCTTTTTAGGGATGGTTTTCTGATTTTCTTTTCCTCCTGGGGTTATGAAATTTCTATGTGTGGGGTTATTTGATTCTTGAGCACTTCAATTTGTGTTCTTTCATTCTATTATTTATTTAAATATTCTATTGAACTATTTAATTCTAATAACTTCTTATTTATTTAAATATTCATTTCTTTTGGAACAACTATTAGGTGAATTTTAGAAATTAGAAGTCTGTTCTTATTATTCTTAACCTTTCTTTAACTATTCTACTCTCTTTATTCCTTTGTGCTACGATCTATGAGAATTCCTGAGCTTAATCTTCCTGCTAACCATTATATTTCTCTTTCAGTTGTGTTCATTCTTCCCTTTGAGTGATCTGAGTTTTTTTTTTCTTTTTAATTCACTGGCTAAATTTTGAATTTTCATGATCTGTAGATGATGGTTTATCAATGTAAGTCCTTTTAGCTCTAACTATGTAATTCAAATTTTTCTTATTCCAAAGGCATGCTCTCTTTACTTTTGTCACTCTGAGTTTGTGGTTTCCTTTTCAGAGAGTTGACTTTCCTCAGATTATTTGGTGAGAGTGGATTGTGCATCCATCGTTCCACTTGAGTGTCTCTGGCTCTGTTCCATTTGTTACACAGCCTGTCTTACAGGACACAATCCACTTCCTGGATTGTGTATGCCCTTTTCAGTGAGGTTTGGAAAGTCATGGGACCTGCATTTGGTCCGCTTTGAGTAGTGACTTGTGTTCTAGGTCTGTATTTTCTCCCTTCTCCAGGGTGTTACCAGCCACTTGTGGTCATGCCTTATTTTTCTAATGTAAATTCGCCCAGTAACACTTTGGCAAGTACCGCTCAAGTAGCCAGCTGCCCTAAGGAGAGCATGGAAGTCAGATGCACTCCGCTGCACCAGATCAGTCACTTGGGAGTCTCCTCCTCTTCTTTGCATCTTCCCCTTTCAGAAAAGTAGAATGTTTTCACTTGAACTTCCTCTACGCCTTGGGTGGTAGTTTCTCTTTTCCATCCCACCTACTTTCTGCTTTTAAACAATTCTTCATTGCTTCTGGATCCACTGAGGTGTTTTACTCCTGAGTTCTGAAACTCATTCTGGGTTTTTGTTTCCTTGAATATTTTTTCTGCAATTTTTTGAGATTTGGTATGGGAGCTGTAGCAAAGTTGAAGTTGTTGTCTTGTAATGATAGGTAGCGGCACTTTAACAGAACAGAGTTCTATGACCACCATCCTCCTCCTTGTTCAGTTGAATCCAGTGATTGAGAGAGAGACACACAAAGACTAAGAGAGAGAGG
>NW_006159776.1:2073023-2081791 GCF_000334495.1 Tupaia belangeri chinensis | reverse complement strand
GAGATGAACTCCAAGAGCTGTTTGAGACTCATTTGAGGAAGAGGCATCCCTTAAGTAGCTCAGGGCTGTTTATCCTATTTACATGTCCTGTAATGACAGGTGCCACCTGCAGCAAAGGAACAAAGAGGGCATTTTTCAGAAGTATGGGACAGAATCAGAAGCTCAGCTATAGACAAACCCCAGCTGGCTTCTTTTCACCCTGTCAATAAAAGGCCCTGTGCTTGCACTGTGGCTCCATTATCCTCCTCAGCATCAAAGGCAGGACAGGCTCCTCCTATCTCGGATGCTGACTGCAGCTCTTCAGCTGAGCTCTGCTTCCTGGTGCAATCGCAGCTGCACACACTCCACATGTTCTTTGAGTGTCTTCTTATTCTTTCTTCAGACTCACCAAGGGCAGCCAAGCATTTCTTCCAAATGAGTTGTTTCAGAGCTGATAACAAGTGTCTAAATTTCCAGCGTGCCACATTCTTCTTTTTCTTTCATCTCTATCTTTAATTCATTTTCAGATGTGCCAAAATAATCATCAATAAACATTTATGGAGAGGATGCTATGTGCAATTCCTCTGGGTAAAGAGAAGGTGAGGAAATCTCTGATAGTCCCAAAGAGTCATCCAAGGTTTCTTTGAAGGCAGAGAATCCACAGTGTAGTTGACATTTATACTTTTGTCTAAAACCTTTCCCCATCTTCTGCTAATAGTAGAATGTCTATTGTTGAGGAACTACTTCTCCCTTACTCTGACCATGCAATTTTGGAGAGACCACAAATCCTAGAACCCTGTCCTAGTTATGTTATCCATGTCTGCTCAAACATATCTGCCATAGTGGTCTTGGGGTTAGTCCTGGAGGTGGAAAAGTGACTTCAGTAGTTCCTTCTTCAGGATTAACATCCACTAAAGTGGTGTTATGGACTAAACACTTGTACCCCCTGATGTGTACATCACAAGCCCACTCTTACCGTGGTGACACCATTCGGAGGTGGGCCTTTAAAGGTAATTAGGTCATGAGGTTAGAACCCTCATGATGGGATTAGTGCCCTTGTAAGAAGAGGCCAAAAAGCTAGCTTGTGCTTCCTACCCTGTCAGGATATAGAAAGTCAGCAGTCTAACCCAGAAGAGGGCTTTTTCCAGAACCTGACCATGCTAGCACCCTGGTACTGAATTTAGCCTCCAAAACTATGAGAAATAAATTTCTATCACTAAGACACCCACTTCATAGATTTTTTGTTACAGCAGCACAAACTAAGACCAGCGATAAGAAACTCTTTCCTCTGAGTTCCTTCAGCTTCAGTGATATAAGCCCGAGTGGCTGTTGGACATGCCGCGTTCTTCCCTACCCACTTCATTTCACGTGGAGGATGCACAATGTCATGGAGAGAGAGGCAAGAAAGATGGGAAAAAATAGAGATAGGAGAGAAAGAGAAAGACTGAATACACTGGGTACAGTCCTCTAAAATCTCTATCTTTCCCTGACCCACTCTCTAATTATACCTTGTTTTCTAAACATTCCTCATTCTGTGTGTTCTATAAGCCTTTGTACATGGTTGATAACACTAAGAAAGTTCTTTTTGCTCTTCGTTTTATTTCTAGGAAATGCCTAATCATTCTCCAAGGACTAGCTCAAAATATACTTAATTCTACCACCTACAGTTAGAATCTCTGGCCCCTAGCCCTACCCAGAGCACTGAGCAGACTTCCAGGATAGCCTTTTCCTCCTTGTCATAGTGATTCATTTCCACTTCTTTTTCCTACATCAGACTGTGAGGGCAGAGACCATGTCTGATTCATCTTTGAGTTCACAGTGCCTCAGATCAGGCTGCACTAGGATAGAGAGTCTCAGTTGCTGTGTGCTGCCTGAATTGATGTTCCCATGAGAGGAATGGGGTGTGCATGTGAGTGTAAGAGGGAAGATGATTCCTCTAGAAAGAGGGCTCGCTCCTGCCATCAAATCCCCCACTACTGCCTCCCGAATCTTGTCTTTGCTGGAAGTTCTCTGACCCACTTAGTGAGTGAAAACAGAATCCATTCTTGGGGGAAAATAGCTGCCTTTGGACTACAAGAAGGGGCTTAGGGAGGTTCTACATGTCATTTGAGGGGCTTGGATGTTATCAGAGTAACAGGGAGCCAAGGGAGGGTTTTAATCAAGGGCATCTACATTACAATCAGATAAGGTAGAAAGTTTCCAGATGGCACTGTGGAGCCTGGGCTGGGGTCAATGTGAGGCTGAAGATGATGAAAACAGTTGAGAAGCCAGAGGGGAGGTTTTGGTCCGTAAGAGAGGTTAAGAAAGACTTGAACAGTGCTGTAGGGGTAGCAAAGAGAGGACAGTGGCTTTCTTTATCATTCCCTCCCTGTTGCTCTCTGCCAGCTGGGAGGCTGAGACCTTCTCTCTGGTGGCCCTGGGCCCTGGCTTCTCTCATTCTTCTTTGTCTTGTCTGCAAACCCCAGAATGCCTCTAAATCAGGAGAGAACAATACTTTCTCCTTGTCCCATAGAATCCTTGGGAGTTACATCTTTGTCAGCACTTCTGCTTCTAGCTCCCATCGGATCGGTTAATGTTTCTTTTATGAAGCGAGGACACCTGATTTCTGTCAGTGCAGGACTTAAGACTGCCTCGTCAGCACTGTCTTCCTGGCCGGCCATATCAAATAGACAGAGGAAGAAAGCAACCAAACTGGTGATCAGATTCCAAGACGATGATGCACACTGTCAGAATGGAGTTAGACAGAACCGAGGGGCCCCATAGTGCCAGGATGATAGAGTTACAGCCAGTAGAGGCTGCCTTTCCTGGAAGCGTGCAGAAGGCTGAGCACCAGCTGCTGGTCACCAGGCCATATAGACAAGCCCTTTTCCTTTTCTGGTCTTGATTTCTGGTCTGTAAGGTCTCTTTCTCCCAGGCTCTTCTAGTCCAGACTAAGGGATGTAAGGGATCAGTGGAAGAGTTAATTCAGTCTTCCCTCTGCTTGTTATATTTATACACTCAGTCATTTATCACATACATTAAAAATTCATGCATTTGTTCATTCATTCAGCAAATATTCACTCAGTTCTGACTTTTGCCAGACTCTATGCTCAGAACTATGGACATAGATAAAAATGAGAGGTGTTATGGCTCTTAAGAGTTTACAATGTTGAGCGACGTCTAGAAATGTAAATGAATAATCACCATTAAGTGACAAAATTAGGAGACAGTGCAGAGGGTTACAAAGGCCAGAGTCATTACTAATGGATTCTGTTTTAGTCATCTCCTAAGTATCTGGCATTTTTCCTGGGACACAGGTTAGGTCCTCAATAAATGAAGTGATGTTTTAGCTGAGATTATGAATGAGTAAATGTTTCCTCTGTAGGGAAGGTAATGGAATAGCATTCCAAATAGAGGAAAGTATGTGGGTTGAGACTTATAAGCATGAAAGAACCTTGCTGTGTTGGAAAAGAGTGAGCAATTCTACATGCCTGGGGTTCAGGGTACTGTAAAGTCTCATTAGAAGAGGAAGTTGGAAAATCAAATGGAGGGAAGATTGGACCATGTCTGAGAACGTGGATTTTATCTGTGGCAATGAGGGACCATTGAAGGTACCTCACAATAAGTTTGAAAGGTTTTTCTGGGTTTGATGCGGGTGGATTAAGACAGGAAAAACCAGGAAGGAAGGCCTGGTAGGAGCCTTCTCCAAGATGGTGCTACTCTTGGCTCAAGCCAGCTGGAAAGAAAGAGCATCTCCAATATGGCTTCTCCATTTCAATAGAGCAGGCTGGTCGTTAACTCCAAGAGATTCCAGTGAGAGAGAAGTGATGATCTGAGGACCTAAGAAATATCCCTATGGGTTGACTGTATTAAGAAAATAGCTGACATCTGGTCAGAGACCAAAGGAAATAAGAAAGCACTGTTTGAAATTCCTGCTTCATCCTTCCCCATTTTCTAACAGATCTGTTTGATTGACTAAAATACTCCTTTATTAATAAACTGTTACATATTAAAAAAAAAAAGGCACTTTAGATAAAATCAAAATCTGATACCAACAACCTCAAAGAGAAGCAGAAATTTGTTTAATCTCCTAATTGGGGTGGGGAGCTGAGGACAAGAGAAGGGGAAGGGTCTAGCCACAGTCCTTTAGCAAGTTCATAGCTACAAATGGATCAGAATCAAAATCCTCTCACCAACAAGATCCTGGTTTCCCAGCAGGACCCACGGGCTCTGTCTGTATCTACTAAAGGAAGAGTTAAATCAGTCTTGTCTTAGTAAGCATAGGTGGTCAGGCTCTCTGAGAAGATGAAGCCAAAATTTCCCCTTGAGTCTCAGCCTACTGAGGCCTCATCATTATGCTGACTCATTTCCTCTAAGTAAGGTCACTTCCCTCTTTAAAAACCTTGCATGCCCGCAGGGGAACTTCAAACTGCTTAGAGTGGCATCCAGAGCCTTTCATCTTTGAATCCTCCTTAGGCTCCAGACTCATCTTTCACTCTATCCCAAATATTCCCTGGGCAGCATACCAGTGGTTCTCAGTCTCACCTGGGGAGCTTTTTAGAAACCATGGTGATGCTCAGAGGTACCTCCAGAGATTTTCCAGGGGTGGGGGGGAGGTCTAGGCATCTGTATGTTTTCAATATCCCCTATGTGATTCTAATGAGCAGCTAGAGTGGAGAGCCACTGTTCTCCCACAACTATTTCCTATTATCTAAATCTGCCTCACCTTCTTCAAGGCTGAGCAGGGTTCCCTTACTCTGCCTGTCCTCACTTTTCCATCTGATCTCCCCTAACCCTCCAAGATGGATGCCTCCTCTTGGTCTGGACCTTTGTACACACCACCGTCATGACATTTATACACCTTGACTTAAATATCTTACAGGCACCTAAAGGAGATTGTGTTTTCTCCAAGGAAATGCTGTTCTATTTATTGTTTCTTAATTGTCAACCTCATAGGATCTGAGATATAGGAGGTGCTTAGGAAATAGCCCTGGTCTGAATAGGAGTTTCTGAACCCAGAGTGACCTTTGCTCAGAAACCTGCTCTCTGTCTAGGATGGTGAGATATGTGGTAGAGTTTCTGAGAAATTCCCAGGGTACTATCTTCTAGCAGTTGGTCCTTTCTGTCTTCTGTCTCCAAGAAAAGAATATGATCTAAGAATATCTACTCAGCTGCAACTGAAAATAGGAGGCTAATCCCCATTTCATGTAACTGGGCAACCCCATAACTAAAAATGGGAGGTAAGTCTATTTAAGCCAGGCAGACTGAGGTTGAAAGCCTACTGCCCTGACTAGTTGTTTGACCTGTATGATGTTATTGCAAGTGACTAAGTCTCTATGGAATGATGTGGATGGAGTTCAAGGTGGCCTGCCATATAGTGAATTCTCTGTATGTATGAATCCCCTTCCTACCAGAAGAAATTGTTTCAGGCTATCCTAATATTTCTCCCAACTGTTCCCTCCTGTTTAGTGCTATATTTCTCACCCTCTCTCCTTCTCTTCCCCTTGACCATTTCCTTTTTCCTGCCTCCTTCATACTTTATTATTCTATATCCCAATTGGTTCTCTTAGGATTCATCTCAAAAGAAGGAATGAATTCCTCTGACCCCTTTGTTTCCCTCTGTGTCATTTGGGGACAAGATAAGCACACCCAACAGGATCAAAGCAAGTTGAGAAAAAAAAAATCGAATACCAATCTAACTCCAGAGCAGTAAGGACCTTCTTTCTCCCTGTGCTGGGTCAGGAGGCAGGGAAGGGGAGAAGTGAGGCCTCTGACATAAATTCTGTGCAGTGTGTTTTTATTACCGCATAATCCATGCTCGTGCCACTTGTCCGCATACCACCGGTTAATGGAAACCTCATGTTCTACTGATCTGGGCTGCCTCGTGGTTAACTCTTGCAGGGCCAGGTCTGTACCCAGGCCAAAGGAAATCCTTTCCAGAAGGAAGCTGGTTATCAGACAGGCAGGCGCTGCCTCACATGTTGAAGGAAGTCACCATGGGGTGTGGTTAATGATAAAGGCAGGAATGTAGCAGGCAGGCACTTGTCTGGATCTCTCTTGCAGAGCTGTGGATGAAATGCCATATGGCATTTGGATGCATTCCTCACCTGGTGTCTGAGCTACCCCAGGATTCATGGATCTGGCTGCTCCCACCTCTTTTATCATCCTCTTGGAGCTTTGATTCATCTGGGGGAAAGTTTCAAGGAGTCTTCACACAGAGCTGGGCACAAAAGGAATGCGTGGAGTAGAGTACTGTATGGCAATTGACAGTGTGCAGTGGGCTCAAGGGGTGTGGGAGCTCCTGGGAGCAAGCCATTAACTGCCTGGAGATGCCAGAACCAGTATCTGGGGGGGAGGGGGGTATTTGATCTTGAAGGTCTTGAACAAAGAGATATTTTTAAAACCTAGCAAAAAGGAGAAAGGCCAATCAATCCCAGCTGAAAAAGTCATGTGTGCAAGGTCTAAGGGTATTTTTTTTTTTTTTTTTTTTTTTATAGAAAAGGAGGCAGAGGTGGTGAAATCGTTAAGGACTGGCCACGGAGTCACGTCTTCTAATCCCAGCTTTCTTGCTAGCATTGTGACCCAGTTTTATAACCATCATGTTTTTGTGTCCTCATCTGGAAACAGAGGACCATAATAATATCTACATCAGAGATTGCTATGAAGGTTAAATGATGAAATACATGAAGCCTTAGCCCAGTTCCTGGCATTTTAAAGGCCTGGGTAAATGTTGGCTATCATTACCGTCAGGGAACAAAGGACAGTTTGGAATGTCAGAGCACATGTTGTTTGGGGACAATGGAAAGACCCAAGGTTAGTCAGGGGCCAGATGGTGAAGGGACTGGATGTTGAACTAAGGATTTGGACTTGATCCTCTGGGTCATGGGAAATTGCTGAAGGTTACTTGATTCACATTCTGTCCTCCAGTTGGTTACCCTTCTTGGAAGATCCTTCCCAGAAAGACTTTTTCACCTTCGCCTCAGGGATCCACACTGTTCTGGCGACATTCATATCCCCCTGTACTCCTTGCCACTGTCAGACCACTTTGTTCTGACGCTTTCGCCCTGGGATATCAGATTTAGGAGCCTGCACCTGGATTTTCCTTCTCCACACAATGAGTGGGATCACACAACAAGGAGAAAGAGCCAGGTCTGGATCTCCCTAAAGTTCTAGGCCCCAAAGCAAAGTTTATAAAACAATGTCTCCTTGTCCTAGTTAAGATAAGTTACTTGGCATGTGAAAACCCCTGGAAATTTGCCACAAAGTGGCAATGCATCCTGCAAGTAACGCTGATGGGATTTGAGCAGCAGTTCACCAATGGAGGCTGCCGGTCTGTTTGTGGGGTTATCAGGGTAATGGATCCTGGCATTCTGCTCGCACCATCTTTACAAACGTCACTTTCACTTTATTGTACATTAACCCCAATCTCTTCACAAGCTCCAAAATAAAACTTCTTTGCAAACAACCAAGGTCCATCTGCTGTGCTGTTAAAAATACCCCAGCATGAAAATACCGAAGCATTAATTAGATAAATCCACGATCAGAGAGTGTACAGTGGGTTCACCTGAAGATGCGGGTCTCTAACTAAGAGGAATCGGACTTTCTTTCTCTTGTGTGAGATCGATAGCCCCTGCCCTTATGGTCACAATAGAACCCCAAATTGTAAAGACTGATCAGATTTCAAATATTACACCCTATTGCCCTTATGAGCCCTTATCTACCTATTACTGTGTACTTTCAGCAGAGTTGGTTCTATTGGCTGCTGACAAGTTAATTCTTTATTTCGGAATGAATGAATGAACCAAAGAATGATTAGGAAGTAAAAGTTCTATGCCCTCACTCAGTGCACACGGATTTTATTCACTTCTCTTTCCATTCCTTAATCAATTATTCATTACCGGGAGAGACTACTTCTTCACATTATTGCCAACAATCTGCAGGTTGGGTCTCATTTCTTCGTCTAACAGAGAAACCGCCAACAGTGGATATTTAAATTGATCCAACTCTGCTGCCATACTGCACAGCCCATCTATCACAGCAATTTGTACAAATGCCACTCTCGTATCCAGGCCTATGTATCATGTATTTTGAGATTGCACAGTTCCTGAGGCCTTTGTAAAGCAAACCTTTCATGAATAAATCAGGAAATACCCTGATGCATGCTTTATGTAGAGGAAGATATTCTATTTAGGTCACGCAGGGAAGTTCTGCCAAGTTTGCTAAAATGAACAAATCCCCTGAGTGCAGCCTACCTGTACACAGTCCGAAACACAAGTGAGGATCTCCCAGGTGCCTGCGGCTGTGTTCTATAGACACTGAGGGCTCCAGGTCTATAAAGTATTAGTTTGATCACCTGAGGCTCCACAGACTTTCAAGTCATGAGCCAGGCAATGAGTTTTGCTAGTCCATGGGAAGAACTATGCAAACAAAATTCGTTCGCTGTGGAGCCTGGGGCAATAGGACTTCTGCAAGCAAAGGAGGAAGGAAAAGACAACTTACAGTGAGCCAGTTGGCTCAGATTTTTTTTTTAAATGCACTTAAGAAAGTCCTTGACTTTGTTCGAGTCCAAATCATTGCAATTGACGACTTTTCTGAGCCTCTCGCAGAACACAGGATGTGGCCTAGTGCACTCTCCCCTTTAGCAATGGAAATTCTCCTGATAAGAATAAGGATTTCCAGATTTTCAGCCAACCTCGAATTGGAGAGGGTTATCTGGAGTAGAAGAATGCAGAACAAAATGCTGATTGAGTCCTGTCCTTTTAACAAGGGCAAACAGGCCCAGCCCCCTTCCCTATCCCCCCCCCCCAAAC
>NW_006159776.1:2034216-2072962 GCF_000334495.1 Tupaia belangeri chinensis | reverse complement strand
CGGCCCAGCCCCCTGCCCACCCCCCCCCCCCCAAAAAAAAAAACAAAACTGAGTGAGATTAGAAGACTAAGTTTGAAGAACCAGTTGGAGCCAATGACTCAGATGCTGGGTGGTCAAAATATGGAGCAGTTGAGATGTCACCAAGAAGGGTCTAAGAGAATAGAACCTTGTTTGATTCAGGGATTGATCTTTGGTTTCTTGGTTCCCAAATTTGTCCTGAGCAGTGGAGTTAATACCAGTCTACCTCTTCGAAACCAACTCTTTCTAACAAAAGTCAAAAGAAACAAACTCAAAACAAAAAAATTTCACACAGTTAAAGTTGTTGCTAGGCATATCAGTCTATACCTTGATTCTTTGGGAAGTCAAAAATAACCCAAAGGTTACCTGTGAGTATAAAATCTGAACAAAGGGACTTTGTTCCTATTGATGTCTCTAACCTGAGATGGTGCCTATTCCACAGCTTTGTCCCTTTGAGTGTGTTGAATATATAAAGACCATATCCCCTCTCTGTCCCTGTTTCCAGTACTCTTTTCCAAACATCTGTCTTTGATTGAAGCTAGGTTTGTCAATGCCTACCTTTAGAAAATTGGACTATTTAGGCCACTCTTTAAAGGTCTTGTTTGGTATCCCCTAAAGTTTAGCCTCCATAATCGTTTGCTGCCAAGGCAAAGATTATTCATAGTGGGTCACAGTCATTTACTACTTGAATTCCTACTATCACCTTCTCAAAGTGTCACTGATTTTCAAGTTCATGAGAATACTGCTTTCCTCCTGTGCTGCCACTCACATAATTCAGAAGTTTGAGTCCAGCTTTATTCTTGGGACAAATTTCTTCATTCATAAAATACCGATCAAAATTTAAGTTCTCTCTCATCTAGAGAGAAGTACCAATTGAGAGAATTTATGTCAAAGTGCGATGTGAACGGTAAGTTTCTATATAGATGGGAAGTAATTTTGCTGAAGATTTTCCCAACGATGGCTCTAGGTTTTCCTTTTATTTCTAGTACTTTCCACAGTATCTGGCATGTAGCAGGCAATCAATAAAAGTTTGCTGCTTGATGACTCTGTAAATGGGCGCCTGAATCTGGGAACCAATTCTCTAAGGAGAAGGAAACAGGAAAGGGCTTGAAAGAGAATGTACCTTTTTTTTTTTTTTCCTTCTCTCATTAAAAAAGTAATTTAAGCTCAAATGATAGAAATTTAGAAAATGCATATGAGAAAAAAATTAAAATACTTTGTATTTGCAATCTGGTAGCATTTTTCCATGATAAACAGGACCCTGGGCCTTGCTGAAGATTTTCCCAACGATGGCTCTAGGTTTTCCTTTTATTTCTAGTACTTTCCACAGTATCTGGCATGTAGCAGGCAATCAATAAAAGTTTGCTGCTTGATGACTCTGTAAATGGGCGCCTGAATCTGGGAACCAATTCTCTAAGGAGAAGGAAACAGGAAAGGGCTTGAAAGAGAATGTACCTTTTTTTTTTTTCCTTCTTTCATTAAAAAAGTAATTTAAGCTCAAATGATAGAAATTTAGAAAATGCATATGAGAAAAAAATTAAAATACTTTGTATTTGCAATCTGGTAGCATTTTTCCATGATAAACAGGACCCTGGGCCTGGAGTCTTCTCTCTATCTTGTACACACAATGTGTCCTCAAAACACAATGCTGTCCCTTTAAGTACTGACTACAGCTCAGACTTAGAAATATGTTTTCTCAGCAGGCAAAGGGATAGGAGATTAGTTCTCCAGCAAATCTATTAGTTCATTAATTAATAGAAATCTGAGAAATGTCAGGAAGGACCTGTGAAGCCTCATTCTCTCTTGGTTTTACTCTTTAAGGTAATAAAAGTAATAATAGCTAATATTTATTCAGTGCTTACTATATGCCAGGCATTGGCCTAAGCCCTTTATACATATTAGCTTATTTTATCCTCATGATTACCCTAAATGGCAGGTACTAAAGGATCACAATATTTTATCTACAATTCCACAATCTAAAAAGTTCTGAAAATAGGAAATTTTTGGCAAATTTGGTATATACTCCTTTGGCAGCAAAACCTTTTCCATTCTGACATGAGGCTATTTGTGGTCCTCGTGTATCGCACTGATCAACAGTCAGGTTTCACTGGGGAAAAAAAGTGAACGCATTTGATTAGAGGGTGTTGTTCCAGAACTTGTGAAGGATTTATGTATTTGATAGTAAATATAATTTATAACCTTCATAAAACATAAAAAATTCTGCATCTCAAAACATTATTTCACAGAAAGATTTCCAGTCTATGATTTCAAATATAAATTAATACCCCCACTTTACAGATGAAAAAATTGGATCATAAAGGCATTCAGAAACTTGTCCAGGCTAGATCAGGATTCTAAATCAGACTAAAGACTGGCTTTAGAGTCTATGTCAGAAGTCTTCACAATTGCATATTGCTCAAAAACTTACATAAGCTTTCCAGTACACTAGCTTTATAAATTCTACTTAGAATAAAATCTAGTTTTGTAGTCAAGAGAAGTGAGATATGAAGAAATTACATGGCTTTCCCAAAGTCCTAATACAGCAGAATTAGAAGTCACACACAAATCTGTGGATTCTGAGACCAGCAGTTGACGTAATGGCTATGTCTCTGGACTACCATGTAGTCGACTGTGGTTCAAGTCCCAGACCTGGTGGCTTAAACTCATGCTGGGCGCATGTGAGTGTGTGCCCCAGATCCCCAGAGGAGAATGGAGGAGAAGGGATTGCAGCATGGCTATATCCCCTTGGAGGTGATTTCTCACTTTTTGTCTGACTCTCTCTTTCTGGTGAGCGCACACGCCCTATAGCAAAAACCTCTCAAAACAAACAAACAAACAAACAAAAACCTGTGGGTTCTTATTCCATCTTACCCCAGTGCTCCCTGGCTGTCCTGGGACTACCAGAATAGTGACCAAACTCACATCACACAGTGTTACTACATCACTCATAACCAGTATGGCTACTTGGGCAGGCCACATATTTCAGGGTACCAATGGCCAGAAGCAGATTTGCTCTGAGTGAGAAAGCTGGGAGTTGTCAAAGTAACTTTTTGAACCACACATCAATATTTCCTAGCCAACAGTGGAAGGCTTAGGCAACACTTCTTTTATTTCTTTTTTTTTTAATTTAATTTTATCATTATTATTATTATTATTGGAGAGGTTTTTGCTATAGGGTGCATGTGCTCGCCAGCCAGACAGAGAGAGACAGAGAGACAGAAAGCAAGAAATCACCCCCCAGGGGGAATGGCCATGCCACAATCCCTTCTCCTCCATTCTCCTCTTGGGATCTTGGGCACGCATGCACACGCGCCCGGCGTGAGTTTAAGCCACCTGGTCTGGAACGCGAACCGCGGTCGACTACGTGGGAGTCCAGCGACATAGCCATTATGCTAATTGCTGGTCCCATAGGCAACACTTCTAATAACAGCCCCTTTAAATATCAGGGTATGGATTTTGAAGTTAAAAAGCCCACCTTCCTGAAACAAGACAATCATACAAATGAAAAGGATACTGGAACATGAGGCTAGAGGTCGGAGATCCAGCTTTGGCTTTTCAGCTTTGGATAAGTCATGTTCTCTTGGAGCCTTTCTGAGGTCATGCACCTGTTCTACCAGTGTCACATATATATTGCATGGATCCAGGAAAAGCTGCACATGAAGGGACCTAGAGACACACCAGCACGCTGGTATCATTGAGAAATATAGCAACATGATAATTAGCTGGGGTGCAGAAATTACCTTAAAATAATTTTGTGAATGCAACTGAACAGTATAATTGACAAAAGAATACTGCCTAGGTGCAAAGTCTAGAGTGTGAAAGGAAGAGGTGGTCTTGACCCCTCTGTGCTCTGGTCAGACATACTGGGGTGCTGCTATCAGTTTCAAGTGTCATGTTCTAATACAGAGATAGGACTGATGAAGCCTTGATCCTTGATCCCTGTTGGAAAAAATAATTTTTTTTTTTTTGTGAGCTTTTTGCTATAGGAGCGTGCACTCGCCAGAAAGACGGAGAGAGACAGAGAGACAGAAAGCAAGAAATCACCCCCCAGGGGGGATAGCCACACCACAATCCCTTCTCCTCCATTGTCCTCTTGGGAACTTGGGCATGCACGCACATGCGCCTGGAGTATTTTAAGCCACCGGGTCCAGGACTCAAACTGCGATCGGCTACATGGGAGTCCAGCGACATAGTCATTACGCCAACTGCTGGTCCTAGAAAAAATAGTTTGACACCCTATTGTCTACTCTGATATTGACCCCTATTGAGTTCATGCTCTCCTTTCTATTTGGATTGCTCTGCTCAGACATGACAGAGACAATGACCTCCAAAATGAGCTTTGGACATTTCAATCCAACTCTTGGTAAAATCTCTTTTTTGTTCCTAGCACTTGGCTCCATTTCTGCTTGATCCTGTTTCCTGACCTTGGCTTTATCTCCATCCCTGGCCACACTTGCTTGCCCCTTGCAGCTGATGAGGGATACAGTATGTCTGGTTTGACCTCTCTGTTCTTTTTTTTTTTTTTTTTTTCCTACCAAGGCTTCCTCTTATCTATTCTCCATTCTCTGCTTTTATCAGCACATTCCAGCCCTGGGTTGTAGAACTGAACCTAAGACCTGTCCACTTGGCTGAGCCCCCCTACCCTCACCACTCGGTTCTGGAAAAAATGACTTTTCAAAGGAGTTTGCCTCTATCCCTCAAGCTCTCTACACTTTATCTTCTTTTCCTTCTCATCCTCCTGTCAAGTAAGAGTCTGCATCACTGGGTGCTCCTCTACTCCTTGATGTTGGGGCCTTGGAAAGGGACTCAAACAAGCTCATAACCAGTTCTGTTTTCTGAGGATTGTTTATCTGAAAGCCTTTATCTCTCTGAGATCCTAATAGTATGGGTACAAATTCACTGTGGGGTCCAACAAGTGGCATAGTGGTTAAGGCACTGGACTCCCACGTGGCTGACTGCAGTTTGAGTCTTTGATCCAGAGACTTGAAGCACCAGGCATGTGTGCCTTCATGTCCCAAATACTGAGAGGAGAATGGAAGAGATGGGATTAGTGTGTGGCCATCCATCCCCCTTGGAGGGTGATTTTTCATGTTCTCCTCTTTGTCTCTCTGGTAAGTGCATGTACCCTATATCAAAAATCTCTCTCTTAAAAAAAAAAAAAATTCACTCTGAACCAGAATGTGGAGGTTGAAGTAACAGGGGAATGTCATAAGGAATGTACGGATGGGGAAGGAGTCATTTCCCGTTCTTTTATGGATTTTTCCAACCATGAGTACCTCTCCCAGTATGAACCATATGAGCCATAGACTTTCACAAACATGTTACCTTTTTCATTGAGAGATGAGCACCTTGTAGGCCTGTACTTCTCTCTCTGTCTTATCTATGTCTAAGTCCCCAGGGCTCAGCCTAGCATCCTGCTCCTATTACAGGCTCACAGTGCCTGCTAAGCAAAAAAAAAAGAAATGACTGACTTGGCAACTGAATTATTCAGGCATTATAATTGGGAACCAGCAGGGCATCAAACACACCCATTGTAGATACCCAGACCTGCTAAAGAGAATTGACAGACTTTTCTCTTTCTCTCCTTTTTAAAAATTTTGCCAAAAGGCACGAGTACTTACCAGAGAGAGACAGAGAGAGAAAGAGAAAAAGGAAAGTAAGAAAACATTTCCTATGGGGAATGGTCATGCCACAACCCCTTCTTCTCCATCTCTCTCCCTCCTTTTAGGATTTTGGACACACACACAGGTCTAGCATGTTTCTTAAGCTGCTGCGTCCGGGATTCAGACTACATAATCGGCCATGTGATATTCCGTCACATGAAACACTATGTCACCTCAATAGAATTCTGTCATTAGAGTAAGTTCATGAAGTTGGAATGCTCTGTGCTCAAACAAATTGGATATTGGACAGCTACTTATTCTGGAAAAGAGAAAGCCAGTGTCTGAGCCCCATTCGTACACTATCTGACTTTAAATCTGAGGTTGGAGTCTGGCCATTGGCATTTTTCAAAGTTATCCAGGTGATGCTCTTGTGTAATTATGGCTGAGAACCACTGTCTAAGTGACAGTTAAGCACTAGGGTTATATTTGAAAACTCATTTCATCACTACTTTCTTTATGGACTCAGTATTCTCATCTGTAATGTGGGGAAAATTAGTTCTCTCCAGAGGTTTTAATGAAGATAAGATAATGTCTGCAAAGAATAAGCCTTTGTGTGCTAGTGCTTGCTACTATTTTCATGAGCATCAGTATTATTCTTATTATTTAATTTAAATGCTTTTGAATGTGTCACTTGCAAAAAAAATTCTATCTACTTGAATCAATCAAGGTTTATCTCATGACTAAAACATTACAAGAAGTGAAAGAAAAAATACAAATATGAATTAGACCCAACATCTGGTCAAAGAAAATCATACATGCTACATTGCCTACTGTGTGTTTGGGTCATTAAGAACACTAATACATGACCAGAAGATGGTGTAATGGTTACATTGCTAAACTCCCAAGTAGTCAACTGTGGTTCGAGTCCCAGACCCAGATGCTTAAACTCAACCCAAAATTCTGAGAGGAGAATGGAGAAGAGATTGTGACACAGCCATCCCCCCTGGGGGGAGATTTCTTGCTTTCTGTCTGTCTCTCCAGAGTACATGCACCTTATAGCAAAAGATCTCTCTCTAAAAACAAATAACACTAATACTCCCACTCAACCTATGAAAAGTCATTACTATTCAAGTTTACAGATGAGAGAACTAAAGCTTGGAGAGGTGATCCCCCAAAATCTCACAACCAATGGGGGAAAGTCTGGATTTGAACTCATGCCCTGCTGTTTCTAGGTTTATGCTTTGTTCTCAGTATCATTATCAAGTACCTGGTACATATGTGTCAGGTGTAACCTCCCTCTTCCCAAAACATTTAAGGCAACTAGGAAGAAATTACTTGTGCTGAGTGCAAAAGGAAAATCAGAAAAGACTCTGAAGGAAGTGAAAGTTCAGTTGAAACTTGGAAAATGAAAAGTATTTCACCTGGTGAGAAATGGGAGAGTCACAGCATTTTTTGGACATTTCTGGCAAGGGAAGGGAAACCCAACAGGAGCAAAGCCAAGAGGGTCATGATGCACTCTGATGAGCTGGGATAAGTGTGCCTCGTACAGTCAACTACACCAGTTTTATTTTTCACCTCTTGCATCACGCCCTTAAGAGAGACTCCTTTCCTCTGAAGGAAGGTGCCTGGAGGATTGTAAAGTAATGTCAATAACATTCTCCTCACCAACTGTCTTCTTATCAACAACAAAAATCTCTTATGCATTCTGAGCTACTGTCCTACTGATGTCCATGGGAGTTTTACATGTCAATCAAATGCCAAATGTGCAATAGGGAACTTCATCATGGACAAGGGCACTCGTCTCTTCCTGTGTGTCAGACACATGCAGTCACACACACACACACACATACATATATATACACACAGCAGTGAGAAAGACACTGAAGGATTCTATTAGGTCCAGCTTTTACTCTTCAAACACAACTGAAGAGGCTCAGTTCATTTTTCTTTGCTAACTAGACTCCAGGTCCCATCTGCTCCTTGCAAAGCAGCAAGGTCAATGCCAATTTCCCTTTCATCATCTACGTCTGTGGCTGAGTTGTCTGCGGTGGCAGAAATGAATGTTCTTCATAGCTCTCAACTCTGGGGTGGCCACTTCCAGCCTGCCTACAAAATGCGATTGCACCACATTACAGCCAAGCAAAATACACACTGCTGTGTCAGTGTCCTTTGCATGGCAAGGCCTTGGGAGGGGATAGCCTCCCTTGGAGGAAGCTGTTCTACCACCCAAGGTCTGCTTGAGCTTGTTAAAAATTGCAGGGGGAAAAAAAAGCATGAAAAGAAGAAAAAAAGCCTAATATATGTAATATGAACTCTGTGGTTTTCCTCTGGTACTTGGCTTAGCTGAGGCTGTTGCATTTCAGGTCTCCAGCTCTACAGAAACAAACAAAAAACCATGTGTGTTACCCATACGGCTCCAGAGATTAGATCACAATTCTGATTAAAGAATAAGGTTAATCATGGGTTCATCACATAGTGACCTGTGCTAGCAAGGCTGCAACCCAAGGAGGTTGCTATTGTGCAGACCAGATTCAGAAGGAGCCCTTTAGATGTTTGCAGCTCTGTCTGCTGGATTCCAAGGGGAGGGGTCTCCGAGCTTCAGGCTGATGCCTGCAAGGGAATGGGGGTGGGGTGGGGAATGTTACAGGAAGTGAATTTATAAACTCAGTCTTCAGTGAACTTCCCTAGTCAGTCAAAGTTAGTTATGGGAAGAAGTAGCTCTTAGTGAACTGGCTTATGGGCTTGTTGAATAAAAAATAACTGGTGTCTCCTCTGGCTCAAGGGCTCTAGCTTTAGTTGGAAGATCACAAACACCACTTTGTCATGCAAAGACACACACCTTTTTATCCCAAATAAGGATCAAGAAGAAACAGATTTCCAGAAGTTGGGATAAGGGGGAAAAAAAAAAAAAGAACTGCTACTTTGTTACAATGCTCTGGAGTTATATGACTGCCCCAAAGACCAAAGCAGGTCCTAAATGTGGCTCTAGTTTTACCAGGTCTCTCAGTGGAGAATTAGCACTCGGGCCAGGAAATCCAGAACCAGGTGTGAATCCAGACTCCTGGAATTTACTAGTGATGTAATCTTGGGCTAGTCATTTACCTTTACTCAATCGGTTTTTCCATCTGTTTAACAGAGTTAATAAAAGGAGCCATATTTTATGAGAAGATGCATAGAAAGATTAAGTGCTTATTATGCATAAGCTAGTAATATTTTCCCCAACCTTCAAACCAAATTCCCCTTACTCCTCCTATCCCATCTACTTACTTTCTTGCACATATTTTATTCACAAATTACAGAGAGTTTCTGAGAGTCTTCTGCCATTTTCACCACTATCCTCCTTTCAATACACATAAGGACATGCACCCACACAAGGAGTGAGAAAACTCTGAACCAAGGCTTCTGGGGCTTTATACCTGGCACATAATATTAGGTCATCAAAAGTCATGACATATATTTGCATAGAAAAACAGAAAAATACATCATGACTTTTCCTGTGACTTGTTATTTCCTCTGTTTGGAGCTCTCTCCTATTCCAAAATCATGCTCATCAGGCAAGAAGGGAAACAAGGTAGGAGATAGTCATAATAATGCAGGCAAGAAATTATGGTGTCATGAATAAATGTTATATCAATATAAACTATGGTAGAAAGATTTTAAAAGCACGTTGGATATAAACTCATATTAGATAGGAATTTATGTATTGATGGAAGGAGGATAGGACGTCGTTGAAAGGAATGGAGAAATTAAAAACCATGTCCAGGTTTTTTGCTTGAACAATTTAGTGAAGGTTGGTACCATTGATTAATAGAAATGGGTTTGGTGAGAGAATCAAGATTTCCGTGTGAGGAATATTAAGTTTGAGATTTCTGTGAGAAATCCCAGAGAAGTTGTAATCAGATGGTTGAATGTATATGCCAGAGAAAGTACACAAAAGAAATATCACTGACCGTTCTTTGCTGTTAGCATCTTCAAGTTGGAATCTTAACATTTATAAAGTCTTAACAGGTAAACTTTTTACAGTGAGCGACAGGCAATGACTAAAGTTCTTGTTCAATCCAGAAGTCTGGGGAAAAGGCAATAAGGAAAACAGTGCTGGATTAAAGGTGATAGTCCTTGTTGCAATACACACTAGACATAAGACTTTTGATAGTTTATAGTCCAGCCATTCGAACTGAAAAAGAGCAATTAGGCATGTCAGGGTCAATGATAAAATAGGAAAGGGCCTCAGCCAGCTCTGGAGCCAGCTTTGAGACCAGTTCTGAAGAATCTTGAGGCAAAAGCTTCTCCTTGGTCACGTCCTTTTTTTTTTTTTTTTCTTTTTTGAGAGAGAGATTTGTTACAGAACACCTACTCTCTCTGAAAAGACAGAGAGACAGAAAGTGAGAAATCACCTCTCGGGGGATGGCCACATTCTAACCCCTTTTCTATTGTCCTATTGGGATTTGGGCATGCACACACACATGACCAGCATGAGTTTTAAGCCACCAGGTCCATAAGTTGAACCACAGTCAACTACTCAGGAGTCCCGGAACATCATCATTATGCCATCTGCTGGTCCCAGTCAAGTCCTTTTTATCTTTGTTCTGGACATTCCAGATGGTGAAATATGTCATGAAAGAGGCCAATCAAAGTGGAAATTTATTTTTGTGTTTTTGTTAAAATCTGAATAGTAACTAAAAAAATGAATAGCCATTAGAAAGATTAATGAAGTAGGTAAATATAAGATAATTTTACAATTTTAATAGTTTCATTCTATATCGAAAGTATCAATTAGAAATAGAAATATATAAAATACTCATTCACCATGAGCCCCCTAAGCCCCCCCCCCAATAAAAAAACTGAGGAATAATCTATATGGAAAAGTTTAGGCAGAAAATAAAGAAAGATATAAAACTCCACCAAGGCATATATATCAAGATTTGAATAAATGAGGAGGCAGATTGTGTTACTATATGAGTATTATCCTAAGTACTATATTTTAAGACTGTAAATTCTTCCAAATTAGTGCATAGGACTAAGAAAATGTCAATCAAAATTACAATGGATTTTATTTTTGGAAGCTGGCTAAATCATTCAAAAGTTTATCTTGAAGACTATATGTGTAAGAGTAACTAGCAAGTGGTAAGAAAGAGTGAGAGAATAGGAGCAGAAGTTGTGGTAAACTCAAAGAGGTTAGGATAAGCTATGACCCTCTCTAGCCAACAACCCCTTTCTGTATGTGTTCAATACCACTCTCTTAGTAAGTACCCAAGACTAATTTCCATTCAGTTGTGCTACCAACCTCCCCATTATAATAAAATCTTTTCATTCTGTCACTTAACCCATTGTTTTTATAATTATTTTTTTAAATGACTGATTTCTTCACTATTTTTTTATATTTATATTCCTACTGTCTAATACAGTTCCTAATACACTGAATTTGCTTCACGACATTTTTCGTGAACCAAAGAATGCTACAAATACTAGTGCTTTTCTGCTCTACTCCTGGGTAAGGATTTCATTCAGCCAATATTTATTATGCACTGACTAATTCTGTAGGAGATATTAGAGAAACCAAACACCACTCTATTGATGAGAATTATCCAATCCATTGGGGGATAATTTCTAGTACCTCTGAGTATAGATTGTTCATTCCTCTAAACACCAGATAGCTATTTCTCAACTCTGACATTTTACGCAGACCACTTAAGAACAGCCACACACGGTAGCCAACTTGATCCCTCTGGGGTTCAAAGATACTCATTATTTAGTATTCTGCACATAGCATAACTTGAAAGAAATTCTCAAGCTTCCTGTTTTACTTTACAAAAAGCATTTTCAAAAAGATCATGAGAGTCTGAAAATTTAGAATGTTATAATACATTCTAATATCAGCTAGATATCTGGATCAGGCTTTTACTACCTACTTTTGTCTTCCTGCTTTGACACAAGGATAAAGCAGCTGTTGCTGTTTATTGCAGCTGGTTCACCAGGCAGTCAATTTTAAGGCCATAATGGATAGTTATTGATTGGTGTTCATTTTTGAAATCATTTGAAAATCCTGACACTGCAGTGTCTACCTGTGAACTCGAAATGCTGTTGAATGAACCTCAATTAACTGCAAAAGTAGTTTGACTGCCTGCTTTGTGCTATAACTTATTGGTGAACTAACAATACAAAACATTTAGAGACTATTGGACATAATCTAGCTTACATACTTCTTTTTAAAATATGTATTTATCAACCACTGTTAGTTGTTAGTAATTATGCACCAGATATTGTGCTGGGTACTGGAAATTAAAAATAAAAAAGAATGCCATAATCGATGTTTCCATTCTGGTCCCTATGGACTAGTCTCTACACAACAGCCAAAGTAAATGTTGGAATTCAGAAAAAAAGCACGTAGTATGTCCCCTGATCAAACTCTGCAATGGCTATCCATCAATCATGGCCAGCATACCAACATAGCCATACTTGAACTTGATCCCTGCTACTTCTGTGCCCTTACCTCCCGGTATCTGCTTCATTCATTCCATTTCCATCACAATGCTTTCTTTTTCATGAACTCTTTGAGCTTGTCTACTCCAGATATCTGCACTTACTTTACCCTCTATGTGGAAATCTCTTCCCCATATTTCTGTGCAGTTTACTTTTAAAAGTATCCACTGAAAGTTATCTTCTCAGAGGGAATTTTTCTGACAGCCATTTCAAATGAGTAGCATCACCACAATCATTTTATACTCATTATCCTGCTTTCTTCATAGTACTAGTAACTACCTAAAATATGTAATACATTTATTTATTTACTATGTGTCTCAGCTCCTCTAAAATGGAAATTTCAAATAAGCATAAACTTACTTTGCTTAACCACCGCTATATTCTTAATGCTTCATACCATAGGTGTTCAATAACTATTTATATATATATATATATATATATATATATATATTTTTAGGATTATATATATATATAATTTTTAAAAACATTTATTTATTTATCTATTTATTTGTTGTGGTTTTCAGGCCACCAGGTCCAGGATTTGATTTGTGGTTGGTCATGTGGGAATCCAGCACCTCAACCACCATGCTACCTTTTGGCCCCATCAATGAACATTTTTTGAATGAATGAATAAACAAATGCTATAAATGTGCCTTGGAGAACTTGCACTACAGACACATAAATAGATCATTATTTTTTAAAAAGTTACAACTTTCTCTGATCATTATTATTATCTGTCTTTAAGAAGTGAGGAAACAGGCTCAGAGAGGCCAAATAATTTGCCCAGAGTCTATTAGCTAGTAAAGTGATAAAATTCATATTTAAATTCTGAGCTCTTTTACCCATAGTGAATTCTACAATTTCTTATAAACAACAGATTACCCTTTCAAATAAGGTCATGTAAAATTTGCTTATCTCACAAAAACTTTATATTTGACACAGAAACCTAAGCAGTTACTCATGTGTATATACTTTATACCATATAATAGAGCCATTCTTATACACACAAAATATAAAAAAGCATGTCTACCAAAACATACCAAAAAATCTTGTGATCTGAAATAGTTAAAAATTAGAATTATCCTGGAAATTCCTCATTATTAACTGTTTTAACCCACTCTTTCAACATTAAGAACTGAATTCCACTCTGGGTAATTTATAAATAATAGAGGTTCATTTAGCTCACTGTTTTGGAGGTCCAAGTTCAAAGGGCCACATCTGGGAAGGGTATTCTCGTTAGTAGGGTCTCTGTAGAATCTCCAGTCAATGCAGGATATCATCTGGTGAGACAGCAAGAGCAAGCATGTCTGTGGATATGTGTCTTTGCTCTGATATCATACCCGCTCTTTATAAACCCACCAGTTTTAAATTATGGGGTTCTGATTGATGATCTTGTCTAATCCTAATCACCTCCTGAAGGCTCCAACTCTTAATTAGATTAAGTTTAAATGTAGATTAAGCTTCCACTTTCTTAATGCAGTTATAACCAAATTTCAACACATAAAATTTGGGGAGAATATCCTCAAATCAAAGCATTAGGAAACTGATAGAATCAGTTGATGATGATACATTCATTACAATCAATTAATAATGAGTCAGCTATAATGCATCCATTATAGTGTTATGTTATACAGTCCAAAAAGTTACATAACATTTAACATTTTTCAATAACAGAAAAAGTATTCCCAATATATCATTTGGTGGGAAATGTATATTACAAATTTTATGTTAAGACTTGTATTTCTTATACAGGAGTGGCTTGAATCAGACTAACCTTCCTGCAATGTACAACTATTTATAATTACTATATAACATACAGAAATCCCCCATCTCTTTGAGGAAGAGTAACCTTGTAAATGAGGACTTGAAGGACCAAGATCCCAGAAAGAGAAGAAAATGAAAGTAAAACATATGTACACTTGTTGCTACTTACCCACTTAGATTATTTGCCAATTGGTAATGATGACATAGCATTTTAAAAATAAAATGGAAGAGTAAATATTATATTAGTATTAACAAATTTCAGAAACAATACAGATGTTGAGTCCTGTCAATGGAGCCACCAGCTGAGGGACCAAGATTCTGGTAGAAAAAGAAATGTAAAACTAAACCCAGCATTCTGAGCACAATTTCTTATAGAAACATTAGGAATACCAGAGTAGTGTATACAAGTTTAAAACAGTTCCTAAGGAGTTACAAAGATAATCAGAAATGTTATTATATTCATAGGACTGGTAAAGTGAAAATTAAATGTTAAGAAGAAGAAACTGGGATCAGTAGGTGGTACGGTGATTAACGTGTTGATCTCTCACATGGTCAACTGTAGTTTAAGTCCTGAACAGGGTGGCTTGAAAATCATGCCAGGGCACACATACGTACATGTCCCAAATACCAGGAGAATGAAGAAGGAATTGCAGCATGGCCACCTCCCTACCCCCAGAGGGTGATTTCTTACTTTCCCTCTCTCTATCTCTCTCTGTCTCTCTCCAGCAAATACACACTGGAGAATCTTGGTAAATTATCCACTGTCTCAAATTATTTTATTTTCTAATTATACTTAGGGAATTTATTCATTCTCAAAAGAGAAAGGTCATTTCTAAAGAAAAAAAAAATTACCCAGTGCCCCCACAGAATCTTTAAAACAAAATATTCAACATTTAATCTAAAATTAGTGGTTGTGACAAAAAATAGGACCAAAAAAACCCTTAAAAAAAGAAAGAATGAATGAATGAAACCAAGTGGTAATCTAGCAATTACGATTATAAAATATGGACATAAATAAATAAAAAATAGAATGTCTTCTAGGTTTAAGTAACACGCAGAAATGTGAAGAATTCTAGTAAATGTATGGAATTTTAAAAGATAACAAAATAAAATTAAAGTATTGAAGATAAAATAAGATTACTTTAATATAATGTATGACACAACAGCAGCAGAGACTAATGAACAGGTGCCTAGGTAGATACAAAATAAGTGAATTGAAATATAAAGAGTGTAAAAAGAAAATAGAAAGAGAATTAGAATTATATAGAATATGCTGAGAATATTTAATATACATACAAATGGAATCCTAAAAGAAAAAAAAAATGAAAGAGAACAGAAGCAACACTTGAAGAGGTGTTAACTGGAAATTTTTCCAAAACCAGTAAGTGATGGCAAGTCAAAAGAGCTCTGTGAATCTAAATCAAGATAATCAAGGAAACACATACATAGAAAAACTACTTAAAATAAAAGAAATGTAAAAAATACAAAGCAACTAGAGGGAAAAAAAGACATTACTTTCAAATGAACAATAAGATATACAGTTAATTTTTCAGTTGAAATAATGGAAGGTAGAAGGCAATGGAATAGATCTTCAATGGGCAGAAAGATAACTGCCAACATAAAAATTCTATGCCCAGTGAAAATATCCCTTAATAGGACCCAGGTGGCCAACCACAGTTTGAGTACAGGACCCGGTGGCTTGAAACTCATGCCAGGCACATGTGTGAGTGTGCAAAGTCCCAAGGGCAGAATAGAAGAGAAGATATTGTGGAGTGATCATCCCCTCTAGAGAGTGATTTCTCACTTTATCTCTCTCTGTCTCTGTCTCTCCAGCAAGCATACTCACTCTATGACAAAAAATCTCTCTCTTTCATAAAAAAAAAAGAAAGAGAGAAAAGAAAAGAAAAAGAAAAAAGAAAATATCCCTTAACAATTTGGGTGAAATAAAAAAATATTACAGACAATAAAACTACAGAATTAGCTAAAATTAGCTAAGCTACTAAAAAATACTAGAGTTTTTCGGGATGGGAAAAAAAATATTCTTCCAGATGGAAGTAGATAATTCAGAAAGGGATAAAAAGAAACATAAGTAAAGTATATGGCAATAGCACTGGGATTGAAATAAAGTGAATGGATCTGGAGTTTTATTCAATCTTTGCATTGTTCTTTACAAGTAATAACAGTTAACATATGGGAGACATTAATAAGCCAATGCTTTATATTGAAATCTACAAGACAATCAGTAAAAATTAATAAAAGAAGGTAAATATCAAACGAAAGTAAAAATAATTACAGTGCAATTGTAACTAGATTCTAGCTTTGTCCATAGTTTCAGTTTAAGGTATTTTGTGAATCAATAAAATGTAGAAAAAAATGTAAAGTAAATAAATAAGTAAAAAGAAAAAAATTAGTAACATTTAAAATAAAAAAAAATAAAGAAATGAAAACTAAGAATAGAAAATAAATAGAACATTATAAATTTAAATTTAAATATATCAGTGGCTATATTAAGTATAAGTAACGTACATATTACAATTAAAAATCTAAGCTTATCAGATGAATAGATAAAGTGAAATAAACTATGGGCTATTACTACACTTGATCTTAGCCAAAAGGCCGAGAAGCGATCTATGGGCTATTACTGAAGATATGCCTTAAATATAAAGACACAGAAAGAAGATATATTAAATAAGTTTGTTTCAAAAGGAAGAAATAGTACTAGAGATAAAATGAAATATTTCACTAAGAATGATTGATTCAAAAGGAAGATATCATGATCCTGAAATTTATATTCACCTAATAACATAAAGTCAAAAAAATGTAAAGTTGTAACTAATAAAAATTTAAAAAAAAGAAAAGAAAAAGAAGTTTCCAATCATGGAGACTTTAATAAACACATCTCAGTAACTGAAAGAAAAAATACATAGACAGAAACATGGAGAAGAAAAAAATAAAAACAGATCTGGATGATTTTAAACAGGAATTCAACTAATCAACTAAGGAAAAAAATAACAAAAAATAATTATTTATTTAATAAAATAAAATTATGAGGCAATTTATCTCGAGCAAATTGCAAAATCATAATCAAAATATTCTCGGGAACCAGCAGTTAGCGTAATGGCTATGTCGCTGGACTCCCACGTAGTCGACCGCGGTTCGTGTCCCGGAACCGGTGGCTTAAAACTCACGCCGGGCGCGTGTGCGTGCGTGCCCAAGATCCCGAGAGGAGAATGGAGGAGAAGGGATTGCAGCGTGACCATCCCCCCTGGGGGGTGATTTCTCGCTTTCTGTCTCTATGTCTCTCTCTCTGTCTGTCTGGCGAGCGCACGTGCCCTACAGTGAAAATCTCTCCCCGCCCCCCAAAAAAAAAAAATTCTCAAATAAAATATAGTGATATGTGTAAAGGTAATGCATCACAACTCAGCTGGGTTTCTTTCAGGAATTCAATACCAGTTTAACCTTCAAAAATCAGAGTAATTCACCACATTAGTTCCAAAGTTAGGGAAAAATTAATCATCTCAAGTGATTCATAAAATGTATTTGATAAAATTCACACAATTTTGTGACAAGCAATAGATTTGTGTCCAGAAAACAGACAAATCCCACAAGTCAATAAGACAACACTTTTTAAAAAGTTTGTGCCAGAGGATACGAGTGCTTGTCAGAGAGGGACAGAGAGACAGAAAGCGAGAAATCGCCCCCTGAAGGGATGGCCATGTTTCAGTTTCTTCTCCATTCTTTTAGAATTTTGGGCATACATGCATACACACTCAGTATAAATTTCAAGACACCAGATACAGGACTTGAACCATGATTGGCCATATAAGAATCTACTGTCTTAACCATCATGCCACCTTCTGGCCCAAGACCACACAATTTTTTAAAAAATAACTCAATGGAATGAGTAGTCCACAAAAGGAGATATCCAAATGGCTAAAAATCATAGCAAAAAAAATTACCCAACAAATTATTGCTATGGATTGAATTGTGTCACTCAAAATATATTGAAGTCTTGAATTCTTAAACCCTAGAAACTGTTACTGTGACTTTTTTTGAAAATAGGGTCTTTGCACATGTTATGAAGTTAAGATGATGTCACATCATATTAAGATGGGCTTTAATCCAATGACAGATACAGGAAGAGGGAAGGCCAGTCTTGTGGCCCAGAGATGAAGGAAACTGGATCCCACACATTTGAACTATGCAGTCAAATCTCAACCCTGGCAGCTTGAAAACATATTAAATACGTGTGCATGTGTGCTCCAAATCCCTATAGGGAGAAACCAAAGGACTGACTGTGGCATAACCATGGCCCAGTAGGGGGTGCCTTTTCCCTCTCCTTCTCTCTGTCTGGCAAATTTAAATAAATAAATAAATAAATAAATAAATAAATAAATGGGAAATTTGGACATATCGATAGACTGGGAAAATGCCATGTAACTACAGAGGCTGAGCTTAAAGTGGTGCATGTAGAAGTCAAGAATTATTCAGAGTAGTTGGCAACAACCAGACAATAGAAAGGGCCAAAGAAAGATCCTACTCTAGAATTTTCAGAGTGTGGCTCTGCCATGTTCTTTGGCTTCAGAATTCTAGCTTCTGGAAGTATGAAAGGATATGTTTCTGTTGTTACAAACTACCTAGTTAGTGGTAAATTGTTATTGCAGCCCTTAAAACTAATACCATTAGTTACAAGATTAAAATGTAATTTAAAGTCACAGTATACCTACCATAACAGTTAAAGTGAAAAAAGCTGAAATACTTAGCCTAGGCAAGGAGGTGGAATGATAAGAACTGTCATATGCTGCCAGAGAGTGGAGGTGGGAGTAGAGTATAAATTATTATAATTTATTTGTTAAAATGTTTGACTGTATCTGCTAAAACTAAATATATCTTGCCCTATGACTTAACGATTCCATTCTCAGGTACATACAAATATATATGCAAAAATACATTCGTCAAAAGACATGTAACCAAAAATTATCTTTAAAAGCACCAAAAATAGAAAGTATACAAATATTCATGAACAGTTAAAATAGATCATCTTCAGTTTATTTATACAACAAATGATTATACAACAATGAGGATGAGCAACCTATAACTACATGCAATAGCATAGAAGACTCTCACAAGCATAATGTGAAAAAACAAGTTAGATACCAAAGAGTAAATATGATTTGGCCAATTTATATACATTTAAAAAATAGGAAGCCATAATATAATGACAGAATTTAGAATAGTGGTTGCTTTAGGGAGGGAGTGTGAACTCAGATGGATTAGGAGACCAAAGTTTCTAGGGTGTTGATTATATGCTGTTAGCTTTACCTGGAAGGTGGCTACCTGGATACACTGACTTTGAAAAAAAAATCATAGAAAAGTACACAGAATATTTGTACATTTTCTCTAAATATATTATACTTCTTTAAAAAGCCTTTTAAATATTGGATACATGTTGATTTCTACAATACACAAGTAAAACATGCCCAAAGGAAAAACTGATAATAACTGTGTCTAGATTATAAGATCATAAGTGATTTATTTTCTTGCTTAGGTAATTATAAATTTTATAAACTCTCTATAATGATTTACTTTTAGTTTTAACTGAAGGGAAAATATCCCACAGTTGATCTGTTTTGAAATCATGTTGTGAACAGTCTACCAGCCTAGTTATCTTCATACAGTTTGTGAATACACTTCACTTCTCGCCTCATTTGTAAGCTCTTAGATTTTTATCTGGGAAAGTTGTACTCAAGTTGTATTCCCAACTGCAACAGGTAAATAATAAAAGGTTATAAGGTTGAGTATAAACACAAACCAAGGAGAATCCCATTTCCACTGTCTTTGAGGTCTATTTTCCTAACCACAGCAGAAATAAGGCATTATTAGTAACATTTTGTTACCTTTCTATACTTTTTTTTGCCATGTTGACATTAGCCTCACAAATGCTTAGTGATGTGCAGCTGTTATTCTTCAAGGTCTATTCTATTAAGATGGGTTGAGTACTGAGCAAAAGCTCTATCCAGAATGTAGAACCTCTCAGGAGTATCCAAATCCCTGCTTCTTCTACCTAAGGACCAGTCATGATGCTGTCCTGACTTTTAAAAAACATTGTATGTCTCCACTTAATATATACAGAGTGTCTGTGCTCTATGACTGAAACTGATTGACTAAAGGATATAGAAACACAGTAAATGTTTGTGAATACCAGATACAGTGTGTGTGAAAGAGTAGAGTCGAGGAAGAACATTTAGAAGAAAAATAGAGAAGCAAATCATTAATGGGACAAAGAAATGTTGAAGATAATTTCATAGTTTTATCAACTGGACTAGGGAGAAATGTTCACATGTTGGAATATTCACTTTGTAAGCTAAGTAATGTGATTGAATGTATAAAAGAAAATGAAATAAAAACATATTTTAAAAAAGCATCTATCTGACCCACATGGCACACTGCTAGTACCTAATCAATACCCATAGGAGAAGATGTCTATGAACTCACTACCTCACAGTGATAGAAAAGAAAAGGCTCAGGCTTTGGAGTGAATCAGATCTGAGTTTAAAACACTTAGCAGCTGGGCAATCCCAGGCTCCTTCTAAGCCCTTCTTGACCTTTAGTCCACTCAGTTCAACCTAATTTAACCTATCAAACATTAACTGAAGATTGTAAATGTAGTAGAATTTGTGTTCAATAGTGAAGATTAAAAAAGAAGAAATATGAAAAGTTATAGTGTCTATCTTCAAGAAGCTAATAGTCTATCACATAGGAGAAGTGCCATACCCTCTCCATAATGTTGTTTGTTTTGAGAATTAATGTGATACTATTTAAAAGATTAAAGTAGTTCGTTGGAGAGGACACTGCTGGTTTGCAGGCTGAGATCACATGGGAAGCCCTAGAAAAGCTGGGCAGGTAGTGTGCACCTGTAAGCCCACCTTCTGGGAAGGCTAAGGCAGGAGAATATTTGCTTTTCACAGCCACTGCTGGAAACATAGCAAGACTTTTATCTGAAAGATGCAGGCACAATGGTGTGGGCCTAAGGTCCCAGCTACTCAGGAGGCTGAGACATGAAGGCCATGACACAGGGGACCACAGGATGTATGTCACCCCCCACCCCAACATACACTCTAAATAAATAATGAATACAGTACAATTTGTCCACATAAGTGCTCAGTGTTAGTTCACTTCTAGTTTTCCTTTACTATTAATCTGTTTATTTACTTGTTCAAATAATTGCAAATTTTATAAACTCTGGAATATTTAAGTTTTGGTTTTAGATGAAGGAAAAATACCCCACAGTTGATCTATTTTGGAAGCATGTAGTAGACATTCTAGCAGCCTGGTAGAATAGCTATGTGATTTCAGTCAGTTATTTAATCCTACTGAATTTGTTTTGCACCTACCAAATGGGGAAAATGGTAACACTTGTACCACGTCCCTCAGGATCTGTGTTATGCTGCAGTAACAAACAGCTCCAAAGTTTATTGGATTTATTCTAGTTATATGGCTTTATAATGAACTACGTCAAAACTTAGTGACTTAAAACCACATCTATTTTACTTATACATCCGTAATTCGGACAGAATTTGGCGGGGACAATTTGCCTCTGTTCCAGTCAGTTTCGCTTAGGCTGGCTCCAGGACTAAGTACTGTATCATGCGAAGGCTCACAAATACATGAGTTTCATGCTGGCTGTTGGTGGATCCTCACAGGGAATGTAGCGGGAAACTGCTATACATGGTTTTATTTTGGTTTCCTCACAGCATAAAACCTGGATTCCGTGGGCAGGATTTCAAGAAAAAATTTAAAAAGACAGAAGCTGGATGCTACTGCATGACTAAGTCCTCTGGTGCCATTTCTGCCATGGTTACAGGCTGTCCCAGATTCACAGGAGGGAACAGACATCCCACCTCTCAATGGGAGCATGTTAATGGCATACATACAAAGAATATGGAGGGACCCAGCAGGTGGTATGATAGTTAAGGTGCTGGACTCCCATAGGGCTGACAGCAGTTGGAATCCCAGACTCTACAGCTTGAAAAATCACACTAGGCGATGTGCGTGCATGCCCAAAATCCTGAGGAGAGATGGGGGGAAAGGAATTGTGGCATTGCCATCCCCTAGGGGGTGGTATCTCACTCTCTCTCTGTCTCTCTGCCTCCCTCTGGTGAGCACATGCACCCTATGACAAAAAATCTTAAAAGAAGAAAAGGGAGATGGGATATATTGATGTAGCTATCTTTAGAACAATCTGTCATAGGTTTCAAACAATAAAATCCAATTTTTGCCCATACGACAGAGTCACTGGAAGTCAGCATGGGGTGCGCTAATCATCACAGTCACTTGGAGATCCATTTTGACATATATTATCATAATTGGTGAGGCAGGAGAAAAGAATGTACTATATCTCATAAAGCTTCTATCTAAAATGACATTTGTCACTTAATCTCACATTACATTGGCAAGAATTTCACAAAGCTGAGCCTAAACGTCAAAGAGGGTAAGGAAGGGCAATCCTACCACCTGCCTGGAAGGAAAGAAGAATTGCATTATTTATGAGCAGTTCTAATGACAAGCTACTCACCACACAGGGTTGTTATGAGGATCCAACGGATAAAGAATATGAGGTGCTTACTACAATCCTAAATGGCTGGACCTTTTCAAGAAGTCTTAGCTATTATGCTCCTAAATATGAAGTTTGTAAAATGGTCTGGAATCTTTCTAGCCCTACTTTTCAACACAGTGTATGAGTCCTTGAGTCCTTTCTGATCAATCCTTCCTTGTGAGGACTGGAGTCAGGAGCTTAGGATACTGGCTCGTGGCCTTTCTCAAGCTTAGGTCCCACTTAAAAAAAACATGGTCATCTCAGCAAGATTCAGAAAATGACTACAACACATGTGTTTGTGTGTGTGTGTGTGTGGGTGGGGTGGTGATACTTACTATAGGGGCACAGCTGAAATAAGACTTGATAGCTGTTATAAGAATCAAGAATTTGAAGATTTTTCCCCATTACTGTCAGTGACTTAGGGCTATCACAGGGAGACAATTGGGTACTGATTAGCTATTTAAACAAAACAACTTGACAGCCTTAACAGGAAGCAGACAGCCTTGGAAGAGAGACCATGAAACTTCAAAAGATCCCCACATGCAAAGAATGATGTGCCCATGAATTTGCCTCTCCAGAAATGTCATTTCGTCTTTTCTCTCACAAAGTAGTGCTTCTGCACTAGTGACCTCTCCTCTCAATCTGTCCTTTGCTAAACTTTGATGTCTTGGTGACCTCCTGAAAAGCTTTGGAGAAGGCAGGCCTGTCTTCAAATCTCAGCTCCACTATTTACTACCTTTGTGATCTTTGAGCAAGTTACGTAGAGTCTTTGAGTCTAATTTCTCATCTGTGCAAGTGGAGATGAAAGCATCTACAAGACTTTACAGACAACCTGTATAAATCTGTGGCTTGATTCTGTCAGGAGTAGACACTGACATGCTACTTCTTCCTTTCTGTCTACTTTCCTAGATTTCCCAAGAAGAGCATAAACAATGACGCCCCTTCTGCTTTTCTCTCATCTCTGCTCTTTTCTCTCATTACCTTCCTTGCTAATAACCACACAGAATGTGACTCTTAAGGGGAAGATGGGTGGGATCCAGGTTTTGTTCATCTTACTTTTTCATGTAAAAGAGTCAGCTCTCAAGCTAGCTATTATAGTAATCTTTGTTCCAAATTTTAAACCAATGCTACTTAGAGAAGGTAAACTATTCCTCATCATTCTTAAATGTGTTGTTTGCTTTAGAATAACTTATATCAAATGCACAGTATTATTCTTTGAATGAATCAGAGCATTCATCAGTAAGTTTCTTTTGACTATAAAGATAATTTTGTTCGGTAATATTTTTAATATCAGCCATGGTTATTGCTTAAATTACCTTTTTTTTTCTTTTTTAACCAGTTTGATAAGTTTTCTCAAATCCTTTCATTTCACTGAGATTCTTCAATTTTAAGAAAGTAGAATGTATGAGGGGGGACATCAAAAAAGTGTGTGGAAAAATGGAATTTAAGTATAAGTTTATTTAGATGAAAATATTTTTAAAAATAATAGTTATATATATATATATATATATATATATATACACACACACACACACACACACACACACACGATACAGCATAAATATTTACTTTCTCTTCAATCATCTGTATTTGTACTTTTTATTTTTTTATGCTTCTTTGAGACTTATTTTGTGTCTTTTATAGTTTGGACTGTCTTATTTGTTTTATGTCATCTATTAATGTAATAAAGAAACACTAATTGCCTCCTATGTGGCAGACAACATGTTAGGCTTCAGGCATGAAAACGAAGACGAAAAAACAGCTAGGGTGAGGCAGCTGACTTGTGGGGAAAGTAGATATTAATCAAATATTTTTGTTAATTAAGTCATGATTATACACAGAAAAATGCTCCAAAAGAATGGAATTCAGTTCTATGAAAGCACATGTCAAAGAAAGCTAAGTTATGAAAATCTTGGAAAATTCCCCAAGAAATTAAACATGACCTGAAATTAGAAGAATGAGTAGGTGTTAATTCATTAACTCAAGGGTGGTGATCAAGGTAGCATTCCATCCAGAGAGAATAGTAGATAAAAATGGTCTATAGTAGAAAGAAGACTTTGAGAATCCTAAACACAAACCAACAGCAATATTTAAAACAAACAACAACAACAAAATACACTAGCTTAGCTTAGCCTAGCAAGCTAATGAGATCTTGATGTGAGATGAGGTTTGTAGAAGTTGGATCTGCGTTCTTGAACTCCTGTCTCTTTACATCTGAAAATCAGAAATGAAATAAACACTCCAATTTCTCCATAACCAAGTAGTTCGCATAAGGAATCAAGCCAAGAGTTTTCTTCCCACTTCTCAATCTTAAAATACAATTTTGGATTTGGCACACCAGGTGATGTGTTTATTAAATTATTCTTTGTGTGTCGTATATCTTCTATGTCAAGGATTCTGACATTTGCGATCAAATTTGAAACACCATTTTCAACCCTCATTTCAGGCTAGACTTCCTGACTCTGTTTATCTGTTTTCCTACTCGTCACTATTCCTCTATTATCGTAAGTGTTCCAAGCTTGAGCTTTTAATTTTGATTGATCTTCTGGTCATTTAGGATTAGGTATGTGTTTTCAGGTAACTACTTCAAGAAGGGTCTGAGATGGTATGGATTTTTGAATTCTCTCATACCATAGAATGTCTTAGTACTGTTGACTTCACATACCAGCAACAAGGTGACTGGTGATAGAGTCCCCCCCTAACCAGCTTTCCTCAAAGCTCAGTAAAATTGTCTCATTGTCTTTGGGCATTTACCATCACAGAGAAGCTTCAAATCAGCTTGATTGTTGTTTCTCTGTACTTCTTTTTGTTCTGTTTCTTTCTTTCCTTTTTTTTTTTCTTCAGCCTGGATACTTGTAAAATTGTTCTGTGTTTACTCAAATATCCCAATATTTCCAGGAAAGGTGTTGTGTGTGTCGCTACTTTTCTTCAATGTTGCCTTTGATGCCTAAGTTTTCATACACAATTCTTTTTTTTATTTAAATGTATATATTTACATTCATTCACTATACATCATTATAGCATACAAAATGAGATTTTCCATCCAGAATACACTGTATATTGGCTCAATCAAGCACATCAACATACGTCTTATCATCAAGTAATTTTCCATTTCTTTGTTTCCTATATATTTTGCTTTTTTTTCCCATCCTTGATTCCCATCTCTCACCCTCTGCTGTGTCCCACCCTCCTCCCACACTGTCTCTGGTATCCATGGTTGCTTTCTATGCCTTTTCCCCCCATTTTATTGATTCGCTAAAGAACTTAATTAATCTAAATATTTTCAATAGCAAAAACAGCTGATATATACATATCCATGAACACAAGTCTGACTTTAGGCATAAACCACAGTGAGTAGAATGAACATACTATAAAGTAGCACCTAGCTGGGGCTATATAGCTTACTGTAGTCATCAAATAGGTATTTTTAATGCATTATTTTAATTTCAAGAAAAACAGTTTTCGTGTTTTTTCTTTTTAATATGCAATTCTTAAGGAGCTTATTCTAGATACCATGTCTCTTTGGAATTAAGAGAATTCACTATGGAATCAGACTATCCAGATTCATTTCCAGCTTTGTCTTTCACTGGGTCTGTGACCTTGAATCCCATTTAAAAAAAGAAAACCAAAGGTTAAAGATGTCCCTGTCAGTTCCCGCATTTGTAAAAAGGGGCTAACCCAGGACCTACCTCAGAGAGAACTGGTCAAAGTTAAAGAAGTTAACACAGGGGAAATGTCTGGAAGTCCAGCACATCTTGAGCGCCCTGCAAGCACTTCCTCAGCCATTATCCTCTCTCAGCCTTCAGAAAGTTGTCTTTAATTTAGTGTTTGCTTATACTGCAGTTATTCTTTGTTCATAGAATAGAGATTTGATGTCCATTCTTTTGTCTCATATCTATGCTTTTCTCTTCCAGTTTTGCCTCCTTTCTCTTTTCCTCTGAGGGTAGAAATGCTTCTCCAGTCTCAGCCTATTTCACAATTTGCTTTAATATAGTATCACATCGGCTCCTTACTGCCTCCCAAACTCATTGTTTAAATTTTGCTATTCGCATTTCGCTTTCTTTGAAATTCTGCCTCAGCCACCTTTTCTTCTCAGATTATCTGTTATATCTCACTGTATTAGCTTTATTCGTAAGCTTCTCTCCTTTAAAATTTTGAGCCCAACCACTTTTTAAATTTTAAATTTTTTTTAAAGGTTTTTGCTATAGGGCGTGTGCACTCACCAGAGAGACAAAGAAAAACAGCGAGAAGGAAAATGAGAAATCACCCCCAGAGGATGGCCATGCTCTAATAGCTTCTCCTCTGTTCTCTTCCTGGGATTTTGGGCACACGCACGTGCACACACACACACACACACACACGCACACCTGGCATGATTTTCAAGCCACCAGGTCTGAGACTCGAACTATGGTTGGCCATGTGGGAGTCTAGCACTTTAACCACCGTGCCACCTGAGCCCAATTGGCCCCAGAGCCCAATCACTTTGACATGTGCTTATTACTGCTTCTCTATAGACTGAGGCCATATGGGAAGCCCAGCTGAATTCCCAGCCTACTCTAAAACGCAAAGCATAGTGGTACATGACTGTAGTCCCAGCTACTTAAGAGGCTGAGGCAGGACAGAGAGTGTGAGGCCTTGTCTAAAACAATATGCAACACACACACACACACACACACACACACACCACTTTCTATTCCTCTTCCAAAACACAAAACTTCTTGAGGATCATAAGCAATTTCTAAACTTTCCTCCAGCTTTCTGCAGTTAATATTTTCAAAGCTAAAGTGCATGAATCTTTAGAATTGCTTCCCCCACCCCTTTCCTAAATTTACTAGACTTTTTATTGTCACTTTATTGTTGTTCATTCTACAGAAGGAAAGACCCATACTTAATCAGTATTTACTAAGTGTCAGGGTGTGTGCATCTCCTGAGGCTTCATTTACTCTCTATTTCTTTGCAAGTCAGACTTTCTCCTAACAACTTTCGCCAGAGGTTAAATTAGGGTTCCCAGATTTAGCTCATAAAAATAAAGGATGGCCAGTTAAATTTGAATTTCAGATGAACAATGAATTTCTTTTTTTAGTATAAGCGCGTTTCAAATATTGTATAAGATGTATTTATGCAAAGATAATTTTAAAATCATCTAATATTCAAATTTAATTGAGCTCCCTGTGTTTTATCTGACAATCCTTAAAGAGACTGACAAACATCAAACCCAAGCCAATTCCTCTGGCATAGAGTTTTTATCTGATGCAGATCTATGGCGGAGTGTCTTTACCCATTCTGCCCACTGGTTACCTGCAAATTCTACAGTTCTCCAGATGCCCTTCCCTTCCTTTTTCCTTCCCCCCTCTACAATGTTAAAAAAGACTCTACTTCCTAGGGTATTATGTGCTATTGCTTTCTCTTCACTGCTGCTTCCTTCATACCACCTTGGGAAACTTCCTGTCCTCTGGGAAATCAAGTCTCTAAAAGGATGAAGCACAAATAATGAATGTTGATGGATTGTTGACTCTGTTTTAGGTACTGTGCTTGCAATGAAATAGCTCTTCTAATTGTACCTTTCTGGCCACTCTTTGAGGAAGGTACCACTATATGAACCCCATTTTGCAGATGATAAAAATGAGGTTTAGGAAAGTTAATGACTTGACCAAATGTAAGACAGTAAATTGGGCTCCAGTTGTCCTGGCATACAAGCTCTTAACTTCTGCATGATCTCCTCATAGCTGGGCCAGCAGGTGGCTTGTACCACAGACAATGTGTCCTTCTACCTTCTTTCTGCCTTTCTGTGAAGTCACACTGAGCAGCCTACCAATTTCCTTCTCCTAATCCAGACCTAAAAGCTGTTATATGAGTGAAACCTTCACCAGATATTAGAAATACATTTTTTTTTGTCATTTTCATGGTGTTCATTGCAAGTTTTCATCTCCTGGATCTACTGCATTTTCATGGGGTAGTCAGTAGAAATTTGGGACAAGTTAAGTCCAGATTGGCAGCTAGTACCCATTTTAATCTGGAGGTCAGAATTTCCTTTTAAAAATCATTTATTAATTTAGTTAGAGAGAGAGAGATAGAGAGAGAGAAGTATCCCCCAACAAGGTCTTTATGCCATGATCCACTCCTAGGCTCTGTGCATAAGGAGACTTCAGGATGAGAACCCTCAATCCTCCCATGTGACCCAGTATTGTAGAGTGATGGCAACTCTTTGCCATCCCAGCTGACCTAGAATTTTATTTTTTGACTCTCAAATTTCTGAGATACCAAGTTCTCCAAAAATTTTCAAGAAAGCATTTCACACCTGGGCATTATGACTTAATGAAGTGATTCTACACAGTCAGTTAGTTTTTCTAGTTCTTTATCCTATCTACTTTGGTATCAATGTTGCTCCTCTTTCTCCTAGATAAAACTGAAATCACTCTTTTCTTTGTTAACCCTCTTAACCTTTTGGAAGATGGTGAAAAAAAAATGTTACAAATAAATACAATGTTCTCCTTTTTAAAAATTAAGCTTCTTAGAAATCACAAGAAATGTTGGAGTCCTCCGCATTCAGAAATCCTGGGCCAGTTTATTCCCCTCGTAGGTGAGAATCATCCATTTCCTCCCTCTGACTAGGTGGTTGGTGTTATAGTTCTATGGCAAGGTCATGTTAGTTGTACTTTCCTTTTCTGTTTCATTTCATCCTGCTTCGGGTTCTAACTTGATAACTCAATACTGTCCAGACGTACTTATTTTTATTGCATACATACTTCATTTTTCTTATTTTTTTCTATTTCGTTTCAGTGTAGTTAACTTCCAGGCTGGCTGCATGGCACAGCGATAATGAGCTGCTCAAGAGAAGCTGTTTCACATGGCAAATTCAGTTCAAAGCCCTAGCCTGACCAGCCTGAAATACACTGAGCATGTGTGCAAATACCCAAGACCCAATGGGCTGGAGGACTGGAGGAAGGAGATTGGGGTGTGAGCAGACCCTGGGGAGGGTTGCTCATCTCTCTCTCTCCTTCTCTCCCTTGTTCACTCTAATGCTCACTCTTACTCTTACATATGCCCATATGTATGAATAAAGAAAAAATGGTAGTGTGTATATACATATGTGTGTGTACATATATATAAAAAAGTCATGATGTATTTTTTTTTACAGAAAAACAGAAAAAAATAAGTCATGACTTTTCCAACTCTTTCTCTCTCCCCATATATATATATATATATATATATATATATATATATATATATATATATATATATATATATATATATATATATATATATATATATATATACACACACACACACACACACACACATATATATATATATATATATGTATATAAACTTTCAATTGTCATTTTTCATTCTTGAGTCCCACCCTGTCAAGTTGTACTTCTACCTATGAAATTTGATTTGACAATTTGTGCTTTCTTCCTTCTCTTTACTGATCCCTGGCATGAACGTGTTAGCATGTACACATAGGAGGCTATAATTTGTTCCTGAACATATTTTTATCTGAGGGTTCCTGTGATATTTCATACCATGTTGCTTCTTTCTTTTTGACCAATTGAAGTCCATGGCATCTGCTTTAGCAGTTTTATCTAAAATTTCCTTCCCTCTCCCTAAAAATCAGCTGTTAAGGCCAGCGACTCCTTTGCCAAACACATTCTTTCCAATCTTTATGAAGTTTCTCCAGGCCTGTAGGACTCTTTCTTCAATTGACTAGAGTAGTGAGTTTTTTTTTTTTTTTTTTTTTTTGAAACTTGGAAAATAAACTGCTGAATGATTTCCTTGGCTCTCCCAGGTTGAGGTCATATGTAAAGATCTCATATTACTTGTGACCTTGATCTCACCCCGAAAACATTTACTATATGCCTTCCAGTTAGGGAGCCATTTATACACTATTTTGCTTTGGGATGAAAAAGAAAATAGCCACTTTATAAAACTGAAGATAAAGAGATAACAAATCAAGACAAACTTAAGAAAAATTGTATTATAAATGCAGAATACATATTATGTATATGCATCAAAAATTTAACTTTTCTATTTTTCAATCCTTTTCAATCTTGCTCATCTATATTGCTCATATTTATGTAATTTAATTAAATTAAGATAAAATTTTGTTATCTCATATTTCCACAAAGATTTTATGATATTTTGAAATAAATACGTCACAAATTCATTGAGTAGATATGCCATACTTTACTTAAAAATTTCCTATGTATAAAATATTCACAGGAAGTTTAACATTTTTTGCATTTCATCCACTCGATGCAAGTAGCTGTTTTCTTTGGGTTGGTTCCTTGAGAAGCATTTTTCAGAAGTGAAATTACACAATCCTTTATATATATTAAGAATATTTCCACAGGACCAGCAGTTGGCATAATGACCATGTCACTGGACTCCCATGTAGTTGACCTCGGTTTGAGTTCCAGACCCAGTGGTTTACACTCACACCAGGCGTGTGTGCATACGTGCCCTAGATCTCAAGAGGAGAATGGAGGAAAAGGGATTGTGGTGTAGCCATCCCCCCTGGGGAGGTGATTTCTCACTTTCTGTCTCTCTGTCTCTCTCTGTTTTTCTGGCGAGTGCACACGCCCTATGGCAAAAACCTCTTGAAGAAAAAAGAAAAGAGTATTTCCAAATTACCCTTCTGAAGGTGTGTAATTTTATCCTACCATCTATGATGTAAGCACCACCATCTCAGTCTTTATCAGTGCCAGTTGATCATTATGTTCATATTTTGCTAGGTTGATATGAGAAATATAAATATGGCCATATAATCTGATTTTTCTTCTACCCAATCAACTGGGATGGACTCTCTGACATCAACCTGGTATGAACATAGAATTTCAAAAGGCTCACACATGGGGACCAGCAGTTGGCGTAATGGCTATGTCGCTGAACTCCCATGTAGTTGACCATGATTTGAGTCCCAGACCTGGTGGCTTAAACTCAAGCCAGGCATGTGTCCATGCATGCCGAAGATCTCAAGAGGAGATTAGAGGAGAAGGGATTGTGGCATGGCCATCCCCCTTGGGGGGTGATTTTTCACTTTCTGTCTCTCTTTCTGCCAAGCACACGTGCTCTATAGCAAAACCTCTGCAAAAAAAAAAAAAAAGGCTCATGCATGTAGAAAGGTAGACACATTTGTACACAGAGCCAGTAAGAGTAGAAATTGGCTCAGTTTTTCTGGAGTTCCAATTTGTCAATATAGTTATATCAATAACTATAAAAATAACTTCTGTCCTTGGGTTGGCAAGTGGAGTGGGAGTAGGGTGCTGAACTCCCAAATTAACTATGGATCAAGTCCTGGACCTGGTAGCTTGCTGTTTCACTTCCCTGCTCTCTCTCTCTCTCTGATCAAATTTTAAAATAATAATAAATAAAATTAAATAATTCTTAAAAAAAGAAATAACTTCTGTCCTTTGGTAGTTTCTTTTCTAGAAATATAGACTAGTATAAAATGTGAAAAACATTATTTATAATACTGAAATTCTGAAGAACTCAGTCATCCAACAGGAAGAGCATTATTAAATGAGCCATGATGCAGACATACCTTAGACTACCAGAAAGTCATGCTTTATGCTTAGAAAGAACATTTACTGATGCACTAAATGGGAAAGGGGTAAGAATAACATTCTAGGTGCATGATGATATCAATTATGAGAAAAATGCAAAGAAAAATTCTGCAAAGCAATATGCAAAATAGTAACAACCAGTTGCTACCAAACAATGAGCTTATCATTTATATCTGCCTTGCCTTTTAATATTTCTTAAATTATTCAAAATGATGATCCATCCTGTAAACAATCAGTGAAAAAGGAAAAAGGAAAACACTCTCTGGTATCAAATACCAATGTGCTTTTATGGAATTTGAGGAAAGTAACTTCTACATTGACTCTAAAATCAACACTTCCTCCTTCTCCATCAACCTTTACTCTACTGTATTGACCATATGTATATATAGCTTCCCAGTTGACATGAACTTCTGTAGGAGTACATATTACTTTTGTTGTTGTTGTTGTTAAGAGATTTCTGCTATAGAGCGCATGGGCTCGCCAGAGAGAGAGAGAGAGAGAGAAAGCGAGAAATCACCCCCTCAGCAGGATGGCCATGCCACAATCCCTTCTCCTCCATTCTCCTCTCAGGATCTTGTGCACGCACACACATGTGCCCAGGGTGAGTTTTAAGACACCAGGTCTGGGACTCGAACCGTGGTTGACCATGTGGGAGTCCAACAATGTAATCATTACATCTGCTAATCAGAGAAGAGTATATTCTGCTTTCTCATTTGTAGAGTTCATTCATTCATTTTATTCCTTCATAAAATTAATGCTTGCTCTTCATTTATTCAGTCAGTCAGTCAAGAAACATTTATTTTGTACATGGTATCTCAGGCATGATGCTGCACTCTGGAGCAATAAATACGAACAAGGTAGAGTTTTTCTCCATGAGGAACTCCAGTAAAATCTAACCTACTAAGTTATAATTCCAGGAAGAACATGATAACAAAGAGTAATTTCTTGAGTCAGCCATACTGGCTATGGCAATGTAAGATTCCATCCTCTACCTTCCACTGCTCTTTGGGATTAGAAGGCCTCCTAAGCTCCTCTAAATGACCCTCATTCATGGCAGATTATTCCTTCACGCAGGTGAGGCCTGGACACTGCTGCTGGGTACTCCAGCATTCCCTGATGTTGTCCTCTTTCCATAGACATAGCATTGGTCCCATTTGGTTTGTCCTCTCCCGTAAGCCAAGACTCTGGTGCCCTCACCAGATGCAATTTCTCTACCTTGGATGGTTCTTTGTTCTTTTCTTTTTCTTCCACATGTCCAGGCAAACCTGGGACCTTAGACATTAGTGGAGCTGCTCCAGAATTGGAGCTATCATGCATAGCTCTATTCCCTGCACCAGAGAGAACTTTTTCATAAACTTCATCTCAACAGCTAGCATGAGAGCAACTTCATTTCTTCCATCTCTCCTCTACCCTTTGTCTAGTTCATCTACCCTCAGAAAAGGGCCATTTGAGGAACTACCCATTTGTAGTTCACATTTCAGGGAAGTCCATCACTCATAGAGAGTGACCTCTAAGATAAGTGGCAGAAATGAGGAAGATCAAGTATGGAAGACAATTGTGACAGCATTGATATCTTAGAGAAAAAAGTCTCCATAGTAAATTCTTTCAATTAGCTCATTCCCATCTGCCTGTTCTTTTTGATTTAACAGATATATCTCAACAAAGGCTGTGCTTCTGTAAATATAGATTTTCAGTTATACCAGTGTGAAAATCAAAATGTATCATCCTTAGATTTTAGTTCCCATCTCATCCATTTAGATTTTAGTTCCATTCTTCCTCTTTCACTTCTTTATTTCATCGGCTTATAGAATTTCTAGATGGGAAAGAACATCAAGGCCATCCAATAAAAATGCCTCATTAGATCATTGAAATTCCTCTGCAACACCTTACCAAGTAACTCTTCCACCTCTACTTGCATACCATGAGGAAGAGGAACCTCATCGCCTTACTGGGGCAGCCCATTTCATCTTTTCTTTTTTTTTTTTTTTTTTTTGAGGTTTTGTTCTGTAGGGTACATGCACTCAGTGGAAAGACAGAGAGAGAAAGAAAGACATAAAGTGAAAAATCACCCCCCAGGGGAGATGGCCATGACACAATTCCTTCTCCTCCATTCTCCTCTCAGGGTCTTGAGCACACAAGCAAATGTGCCTAGCATGAGTTAAAGCTGCCGAGTCCAGGACTTGAACTACAGTCGACTACGTGGGAGTCCAGTGATATAACTATTACACTATATGCTAGTTCCCATTTCATCTTTATGTATCTCTGGAAATTAGAATGTTTTTACTCCCAGTTGTAAAAACTATTTCCCTGTTGCTTTTCTCTCTTGGCCCAAATTCTAACTCTTAATGTGAGATTAAACAGTCTAATTCTTCATCTACATGGACACTCTTCCAGTACTTCTACTCTTTTGATTTGTGCTAAACTGTTTTCTGTTTTGAACCTTCATATTAGAACATTATAGAAATAAATGCAAAACAATAATACATAGAATGTAATTTTTCCTGCAATGTCATAACAGATATCACCATAACAATGCCATAATGATATAAAAGAAATAAATCATAAGATACATTAATTAATTCATTCTCTTTATACAACAGACTTTTTCTTATTCTTCTCACTATCCTAGATTTCCTGCAAATATCTGGGAAGCTAGAGGTAAATGAGGTTATTTCTTGCCCTCAAGAAGCTCATAGTTTAGTGAAATGGTTAAGAGTAGGGACGTCAGATTATTAGTTTTTAATTCCTGCTCGACCACTTGATATTTGTGTGACCTTAAATCCAGCCACTAGGTCTAATTTTGTCATATATGAAATACAGGTAATAATTTTACTTACTTCCTAGAGTTGTGAGAATTAAATGAAACAACCCACGAAAAGCTCATTAAAGGGTCAGTTAACATTGGCTGTCATTGTTAGGAGGAGTTATGTAGGAAGGAAAAGGTCAGATTCAATACAGTGGGAACACTGGACAGAAACAGAATGTGCTTTCTTGGCAAAGAGAGGGCCAAGATCCAGTGATGACATGAAAGAGCAAGTAAATTATGGTTGGCTCTGGAGAGGTAGAAGAATTAGGTGTGTGAAGAAGTTAGAGAGGGCTATTCCAGGCAGACATCAGGCTATGCAAATGATCTGTAGGAACCCAAAAGGTATTCAGAAAACTACAGACAATCCAGAATGATTGGAGCCCATGTGCATTGTGTCACCAGGTGAAACCAAGGAGTTTGCAGGGATCATAAACGTGAAAATATTGTAATCCAAGCTAGGAGAATTGACTTTGTTCCATACACCATGGGGAGCCCAGGAAGAATTTAATGTGAAATAACTCTATTTGTGAATTAAGAGCACTCTGAAAGAGGACAAACTGGGAAGAGAAAAGGCAGGAGAATAGTAGAGTCCTTGGTAGGCAGGTTCAGCTCATACTTATGGTGTCAATAAAGCAGGGTCAGAACCAGTAGATGGCATAACAGTTATGTTGCTGGATTCCAATGACTCTGGTTCGAGTCCCAGACCTGGCAGCTTAAAACTCACACCAGGCATGTGTGCATGCATGTCCAAAATTCCAAGAGGAGAATGAAGGAGAAGGAACTGAGACATGGCTATTCTCCCTGATTTCTGTCTCTCTGTTTCCCTCTGTCTCTATAGAGAGTGCATGTGTCCTGTAGCAAAAATCTCTCTCATTAAAAAATTAGTAATCATGCAAGGTCAAATAAACATGTGTCAGCAGCTTGCTTTATCCAAAATTTTGCAAGTGGTAAAATATACAAGCTTTCTTAATATAAACTTTGGGTTTGACAGTTTGGTATAATTTTGATTTTGCTTTATAGATTTCAGCAAGAAGACTGCAATGCCCAGGATACTGAAGAGTCTTATTTCAGCTATGAGTTAATGGGGTAAATATGAATTAAATAGATAAGAAAAATTATAAAGGCCATAATTAAGACAATGCTGAAAATGATAAGAGGGATCGAGCAAGATTCAAGGAGATAATTGTCATAGTAGCATTTTTTTCTCTAAAAAATGGCAGACCATCTTTAGCCCAGAGTTCTCCCTGAGAGTGACAGAATATGACAGTCTAATTATACCCTTCAAAAAATTGACTTACAATACCATGAATATTTTCTAAATGTATCTTTATAATTTTCCAGAAAATAGTTGGTCAAGTAATCTCTAAATTTTAATTTATTAATGTCATTCAAGTACTTAACAAATATCACTAAGCTTAACTATGAACTAAGAAATAGGTTAGTGTTGAATATGAGAAAACAGGTTGTGTTCCCTGATCTTAGGCAGTTTATGGTCCAACAAAGTGGACACATATTGGAAAAATGAAAAAAAAACAACTCACAAAACCCATTACAAAAACTCAAAAACCCATCACAAAATTCATTATTCAAGCACATTTTTTGCACAAACTACTTTCTTTTTGTTTATTTGTTTGCTATGGGATGTGTGCACTCACTGGAGTGGGACAGAGACAGAGAGAAGGAAAGTAAAAACATCACTCCCGGAAAAGATGTCTATGCTACAGTCTCTTCTCCATTCTTGTCTCAGGATTTTGGGCATGCACTTACACATGTCCAGCAAGGTTTTTCAGGCTGCCAGGTCTGGGACTTGAACCATGCCATTGGCCATGTGGAATCCAGCTGTGTTAACTACTATGCCACTCGGCCCAAACTATTTTCTTTCGCAGCCAACTTCTCAAAAAAATTGTCACACCTGGTATCTGGATATGATAGTGATTAATAACCTCCTGTTACCAACTCAGTGAATGATCTTTAGGCAGCTCCTTACTTGAAATCTCAGCAGCATTCAACATTCCTTATTGAAACTTTCACTTCCCTTAGCCTGCATAACATCACAATCTCCTCTTTTACGTTGCTTCTTAGTCTTCTTTGCTGACTCATCTTCATGTTGGGGTTCTTCAAGCCTTTTCTCATTTTAGCTTTTATTTTTCTAGGTGAGCTTGTCTACTCTCCTGGCTTTGTGTATTCTCTCTATATTTCAAGATTCTCAGACTTAAATCTTCAGTCTTGATCTCTGTGAGCCAGACTTACAAAGTTTGTTTGAACCCAATACCTACACTCTGGTGCCACTGGAGCATCTTGGCCATGAAGTATCCAAAACTCCCTTATAATTAATAATTAATAATTAGAGTCCCAATTCTTCCAGTGTTATCCCCTCATTAGATAGCATCATCATTTATACCAATAGCTCAAGACAGAGCTCTAGGTGTCATCCCTATGTCTCCTCCTTCTTTATGAACTTAGAGACCTTTCTTCATTTCTTCTGGTCTAGTCTAGGCTACCAGAGTTCCTCATCTGAACTACTGGGGTATCTCCCACCCTTCTCTCCCCAGAGTTACCAGTGCTTCCTTCCCCATCATTTTCTACTCAGTGGTCAGACATTTAAAATGCAAGCACCCCTAACCATTACATTTCTTGTTTAAAATCCCTCAATGATTTTTTTGCACGTTGGACCTAAGGCAAATTTGAAATGACTTTCAAGGCTTAGCACAATCTAAGACATGACTAACCAGATCTGGACTCTTATCTCCATGTTCTAAGCATAGAAATCTTCTTTCAGTGCTATGACTCACACTCTTGGGGGACCTTGTTCATGCTCCTTATACCTCTTGGACTACTCCCTACTGTTTACTAGTCAATGTCTATTCCATCACTTACCAAGATAGCATCTATTTCTTTGTTTATTTATTATCTCCTCTCTCCCACTAAAACGTAAGCTCCACACAACAGGGACCTTGGCTGTTTACTAACTGTTATGTACTCAGCACTTACAAGAGTCTGTAGCACATGGTCTTCAGTTGATAAATATTTATTTAATGGTTAATTAGCTATTAATAATCGTCAGACTGCTGATCTGGATAGTGTTCTTTATTATATCACAGGGTCCTGCTTCTCTGTCACATCTTTCACAGTTGTAATTCTACATTTACTCATGACAGCAATAGTGGTCATGACCGAGTAGGATTCTGAGGGGTGAATAAGGTTTCCATTGCTTGACCATTGCTAGCTTTCAATTATGCAGTAGAAAGAGAAAAATGGGGACAGAGCAGGCTGAATCTTCTTTTAGGTTCTTTAAAGCTGTAGAATTCTAGGTCTAGGTCATTCATAATTCAAGAAGCAATAGTTATTTACTTAGTCTTTGAGGACAGAGGAATGAGCATTATGTTAGGATCAAGGGGCTCAAACTGTGGCTTGAAAGGTTAGTGATAGCTGTGTGACATTTGCCTTTTTGTGCCACAGTAGCTTCTTCTGTTATACTAAGGAAAATAATACCTTGCCGAGGTTTAAAATAGAATCCCGGAACTTATCTATCTCTTAGATAATTTTTCATCTGCTATCCATTCATTCCTTCCACCTGATAATTATGCAATTAAAAACATCCTTCAGCATAGTACCAGACATTGTGCTAGATATGACAGATTCAAAGACGCATAACATTAAGTACTTGATTCTGAGGCCTTTACAGTTTAGTGAAGGAATCATGTAAGTATACAATTATTTATAATTCAGCATGTTAAGGACAAGATAGAAACATGGGCACCACTCTGAACTAGTGTGATCAGGGTGGGTTTCCAAAGGAAATGAGAAATGAGTCCTAAAGAAAAAGTAAGATTGAGGAGGACATTATACCTAAGAGAAAGAGTGAGAGAGAGGGAAGCAATTTGAGCAGAAAGAGGAGCACAGAGGCTGCAGG
>NW_006159776.1:2017016-2033720 GCF_000334495.1 Tupaia belangeri chinensis | reverse complement strand
TGCTGGAGCCTAGAAGGAGAGGACTAAGAGATGAAGCTGGAAAAGGAATCTGAGGCCAGGTCTCTGCAAGCCTTAGGTGGCTTAGACTTTATCCTCTAGGTAACTGGGAGACATTGAGGTTTTTAAGCAGAAAAAGGAGAGTGATAAGGTCAGGTTTATGTTTTAGAAATGTCACTGTGGTAGCTGCATGATGTTTGAAATGAATACAGACAAGATGGAAAGTAAGGTGGGACCTACCTGTCCACTCTATGTACACTTAGCCATCATTCTATTGTATCTGTCTATATTTATACACAGTCTTATAATCTGATATTTGAGTAGGGGCCTTAGAGATAATCTGTCCAACCCTGACTCAAATCTAGACTCCCCCTGCCAAGTCCTAGCCAAGTGGTTCCTGTACACATGCACACAAACTTGCCCATTATCGTACTGCACGACAGACAGTTCTCTGGGCATGCAGACATCGGCAATTGCCCGTGGTTTTATTTCCCCAGGTACCTTGTGTAACACAGCCACCGCCTGACAGATCTAATCACAGGCAGGGTCTCTTTCGCAGTCACCCCAGAGTAAAAGCTCAGCGTGTTCCCAAGGAAATGACTGAAACATACAAATCAATTGCCCTTTTCTTCTCTTCTCTTTTTTTTTTTTTTTTTTTTTGACCCCATTTTGAATGCAAGTATGAGGTTTGATAACAGTACCAGGAGAGGAGGTGGATTTCTTACGTCCGGGGACTCATCAAAAGGAAAAAAGACCGTACAACTGCACAAAGATAGAAGTGCTGAGCCTCGTGCCAGCCTCAAAGATTGCCACAGCTGCTCCTGAGAATAGCCAAGAACCCAATCACACTCTCAAATGTCAGTGTCAGAGTGGGGAAAAATGTCCGGGACCCACTCTTTTTTTTTTAAAAGGCTTCATTATCACTGCACTCCTTCCCGGACCATCCTCGTAACTACCAGCCTCTGGGCCTCTGTTTATGCTTTCTCCCCCTGAGACATCTCAGACCAATGTCACACATGAAACTTCAATGCACTTTTCTACGCTAGACCAAATGTCATTTATCTCTGAAGTTTTACCTGGACAATCTCTCATAAAATTTCCACCTCTCTCCAAATGTGCTTTTAATATAATACTTATCCATGTTTGTCCTGTATTATTATTTATGGTTAGGTCTCCTCTCTTCCGCTGGGCTGAGAGCTCCTTGAGGGTAAGGTCAGTCTTTATATTGTCTTGTAGCTTGGTGTAGGGTTTGGCCCATGGAAGCACTGGTTTAAAGTTTATTAATTAAATAGGTAAAGTGGATCTGGAGCTCACAGATCTAAGTGACCTATTTTTTGGCCTTTAGGGATAAAATTTAATCATAAAAAGAACTTGAGGAAGACCTACTTGTTTCAGAAAGAGGCTAGTTAGAAAGGGACCATATTGGAGGCTTCCTATTTTCTTGCCAGGAAGCAAATTGTCATTCCAAGTGGTAAAGTCCCAAAGGCCAGTCTTGAGGCTAGGTCAAGCAGAATTGTGCAGATACTGGGAAGAGTGTGTGTTTTAGAGGCAAATGTATCTGTTTGGCATTTTGAGTCCTGTGTTAACAGCCATGCAATCATGGGAAATGTACTTTGCTCTCTCTATAGAGCAGGAACAGTCCCTATGATACAGAACATCATCAAGAGTTAGATTTGTGAAGTGCCTTGCATAGCAACTAGTACATCGCCTCCTTTTAGCAAACATTCCTTTCCTTTCATTTCACTTTTTCCCCTTCCTCCTCTACTACATTTAGAAATCACTATCTATCTAACACACAAATGTTTACTAAAGAAAACATGCTAGACTCAGACACAGTAGTACAGTGGTAAGGCAACACTGCAATTCTGGAAGCCATATGGAAGATCAGGGTTCAGTTTTCAGGTCAACCTGTATGCACCAGGCATATACCCATGTTCCTAGCTAGCTGGAGTGCTGGGGGATGGACTATGGCATGAGACCCTATTGAAAGAGCTTATCTCTCTTACTCTCGCTCTCCTTCTGTCTCTCTCAAAATAAATAATACATTTTTTAGAAGAAAATATACTGTATCTTTCACTTTCTGAGTGCTTGTTTTCCTAGAAATAGATCCAGGTTTTCAGGTTATCTTCAGGTCTCAGTTGAATGGGGATAGAAACTTTCTGTCATTTCAAATTTTCTCACATGGAAATTTGGAATTGGGGCTGGCCTTATGGCCTCATGTTAAGGAAGCTGGATCCCACATAGTCAACCATGTGGTTCAAATACTGGTATTGGCAATTTGAAAAACACACTGGGTACATGTGCATGTATGTCCCCAATGCTTACAAGATAGAGAAGGGATTCCAGTGTGACCATGTCCCATTGGAAGAGTGCTTTCTCCTCTTACTTTTTCTCTCTCTTTCTCTGTCTGGTGAGTGGCACACCCTCTGGCAAAAATGGGAAATAAATAACATTAGGACCTAGAAATACTGGCTTAATTAATTGTGAGTAACTTACACTCAATTCATATAGAACCATGTTAGAAGGAGGTCCCAAGGTTGACCAAAGCTACCTATGACTTAAAGTACTAAAGCTTCCTCATCTCATTAATATGTTATCTACTCATGGTCAGCATCTTAGCTCTAGCTCTCATTCTCTCTCACCCTGACAACTGGCTACATCAATTGAGTATCTGTCTTAATTTTCACTCCACATTTCTCCATCACTCTCTATAGCAAGATGAGTGATCCTTCTAAAATCAGTCTTGCAAAGCTTCTCCTTTGTCTACCTCCTTTAGTGATTCTTGTTTGCCTACAGAGTTCTTTTCAAACTCTCCCAGAGAAATACACATAGAATACAAGCAGGTAATTACCAACAGTCATGAGATAATAGCATCTGAGATAGAAATGACCCAACTCAATCTCAGGTCTCTTGTGTTATAGGTTCTACTCATTGTTAACAGTCCACTTACCAATCTCTTTCACTGTCTCAAAGAAATGATGCCACGTTAAACTTTATTTTGATTTTCCTCATTATTATTATTATTTATTATTATCACTATAATTTTTGGTAAGGGTAGATGTCTGGGCATCTAGAATGGACTATTCTACCAAAAAAAATTATGATGAACACACTTATTGGAGTTCATTGAGAGTCCTGATTTATAACATTTTCCTGGTATATAAAGATGAGGGCCAACTTTTATTCTCAATTACTAGAAGTCACTTTTTTTACTTGGTGATAAAGTATATGGTCACCTATGATGACATATAAATGGACAAAGGGTTTTAAGAACTCAGAATTCTGAAAAATCTTTAATCCTCACCATTCAATTCTCAAACATCTCTTCATTATAAGAAAAAACCCTCAGTTTTGTCTTTCATTTGTTCATAGAATTATTAGAAGTATCTCTATTTCAAGTCAGAATTTGTAGACCATCTTTCCCCCCACCCCCCAAATTGCCAGAGGACACATGAATTAGAGAGACAGACAGAGAGAGAGAGAAAACTTCTCAGAAGCGTGTAGTCATATCACAATCCCTCCTCCTCTATTTCCTGCTAGTATTTGGGGAAGGCACACACATGGGTCAGGCATGTTCTTCAAGCTCCTGGGGCTGATATTTGAACTGTGACCTACCATGTGGGAGCCAAATTCCTTAACCACTACGCCACAGGTTCAGCTTGTGTGGAACATTTTTTTTTACTCACTAAGGAGAACAATAAAATTCTTCACTTTATTCAACTTCCCACTCTTTGTTAAATTTTTTCTCCTTCTATCACCAAAAGGGGGGAAAAAATCAGGACTTGATCATTTCTATGGTTAAACCAACATATATTTTGCAAAGTAGAATAATATTTCAAGTCACATCTTTACCTTTAAAGATGAATATTCATATCACTATTAAATATGATTTATTAGTTTTCTATCTCATTGAACATACCAAAAACTTCAAGAAGTGTATTTCTGGAGGTGATACAATCTCAAACAATTGTGCAGAAAGTGAATGACATATTCATGTATATATATATATATATATTCATATATATATATATATTCATATATATATATACATATATATATATACATATATGTATATATTCATATATATATTTTAAATTTTGCTATAAGGCATGTGTGCTCACCAGAGACAGAGAGAGGAAGAGTGAGAAAGCACCATCCATGGGGAATAGTCACACTGCATTCCCTTCTCCTCCATTCTCCTCTTGGGATATTGGACACACATGCATATGTGCCTGGTGTGTTTTTCAAGCCACTGAGTCTGGGACTGGTACCATTCGGTAACCCTTGCAGGATCCAGCCGCCTTAACCTCCATGCCATCTGCTGGCCCCACAAAGAAAATTTTAACCCAAATATTTTATTTACTTATTTCTTCAATGAGTGAGAGAGATAGGGAGGGAGAAAGAGAAATGGAGAGACAGGGAGATAGCATCGTCATTAGGATTCACCCTCAGCTTACCCAGCCCCAGATCATGGACACGTGCATATTCAGGAAGCCTCTGGATGCAAACCTGAAACCTTCCCATGTGGGTCAGCCCCACAGAACACTGCACTTTTTTTTTTTAACTGTACCTGGCCTCCCCCCTCAAATACTTTCAATTTAGAAATACTATAGAAAAGACAAAAAAAAATGACCACATAATTGGCAACAGTGCTATATATAATTAGATAATAAGAAATCATTAGCTTCGATTTTTCAGTCAGTTGTTAACAGGATACATTTTGATTACATTAAAAGGTAGTTTGTGTGTGTGTGTGTGTGTGTGTATGTGTGTGTGTGTGAGCTCCAGCCTCATGGCCTTGTCGTCAAAGGAACCAGATCCCACATGACTGCGTGGCTTAAGTCCTGGCTCTAGTAGCTTGAAAATCATGCTGGGCACCTATACATGTGTGCCCAAAGTCCCAGCAGCATGGAAATATAGAGAAAATGGAGGAGAAGAGATTGCAGTGTGATTTCTCCCCTTCATAGGGTGCTTTCTCTTCCCCCTTCTCTCTGTCTCTCTCCAGCGGGCTTATGCTTTTTCAGCATGGTTGCCTCTTTTTTACCTCTACTAGATTTGGCCATATCTATTTTTTTCTTGTTGCTTGCATTTCTGCTTTTCAAGATGATTTTGATATTGAACTCAAATGAAGTGTTAAGCATATTTTGTTTGCTAATTTTTTTTCCTATTATTATTATATTGGTCCCATCCAAATTGTATTTTAGGATTCAAAAAGTTCAGTAATTTTCTGACAAAATTTGTAAGAGAAAAATAAATAAGTAAACAATGCCCAAATTATGTATTTATACATTTATGGTTCAAAGTTTTCTTATACAAAGACATCAAAGTTCAGGCTCTGTGGAAGCAAAATATTCCACAACCATAAGGTTTATATCTTACGAAACATTTAAACATGGTCTTTTAAAGCTAGTTTTGACATAGACTTATTGGTCCACTACTTGTGGCTATTCAGTCCTACCATTTTTCCTCCTGTGATATATATAGTGAGGAATCTTGGGGCAAGGCCAAGGTTTTCATAGTGGCCAATGATTTGGGGTTGACACCTGATCTACCCACAGCTTACCCAGTTTTTGTTCATTGTACAGAACTTTTCACTTTCGAGTTTTTGCTCAAAACTTGTTTTTAACTGCTGATAAATGTTCTCAAATTCAAGATTATGTTTTAAAACAAATAAAAAGTCTCCAAATAACACACATGTTCCTGTGGCATTAAATATGGTGTCATCTGTAGTCACCATTTCTCAACACCGTGTAAATGATAATCAGCTCAGCGCAAGTCAGGTGAATATCAGTCGACATGGCTGTGGTTGCAGGTGAGAGATCTCGTGGAGTAAAGTTACACTAGGCTGCATGTTCTAGGCTCTGGGTGGGGTAGAAGAGGGTGAATGGGGCTGGATGGGAAAAAGGACTCATTTAAATTCCTCTTGTAACACCACTGACCGTTCCTTCAGTGGGAACACTCTTGCCTGCATCATAGTTTAGAGCTTTCTTTATTTCAATTTCCCTTTCCCCTTCTATCTGTAAGTTCCCTAAGCTAGGACACATGGCTGGTTCTATTCTGAAATCTCTAGAACATTCAGAACTGTGCTAGATCTACTGCAGGTGCTCAATAAAGCCTACAGGTTGGTATAAGGTCATTGTCATCCTTCACATGCATATAGCACTTCCCAGTAGACAGAGAACATATCTATATTTCGATCCATTTGACCTTACTAAAATTCTGAATTATTATTACCTTCACCTTACAACTGGGGCAGAAAAAAGGTACAAGGATAGTAAGTGGCAGAACTTGCACCTAACTTTACACATGGAGTGTTCTAGGGACCTCTGGACTATCTAAATGGAGATCTCAAGAAGGCAGTTGGATTTGCACTCTAGTGAGAAAAACAGGCTAGCAATCCACACTTAGACATAATATGCATGAAGATTACATATGCATAAAAGCAATGGCAATGAATGAGATGTCCAGGGACATGTGTGTTGAGTGAGAATAGAAGATGATTCAAAACAGATGCCTGAGAAATTAATATTTAGCAAGCAGCAGAGTAAGAGAGTTCATAAAGAAACATAAGAGAAGCATCCCAATAAGTAGGAGGAAATCCAGTTCTAAGTGATATTTTGCATAAACCTTGGAATGAGAGCATCTCAAAAAAAGGTAGTGATCAATAGGGTCAAATAGTTTTGAGAGGTGAAGTAAGAGAACTGGAACATGACCTGGACAACTACAGTGAAGAAATCATCGGTGACTTTGAGCAGCACTGTGTCATGTGTGTAAACCACACGTGAATGGGATAGAGAGGGAATGGGAGATAAAGAATTAGAAACAGCAAGTAGCAACTCCAGCCAACTCTTATGAGAAGTTTGGCTAAAAAGGAGGTGTGGAGGATGTACAACTGTAGGTAGGAATCAAATGAATATTGATTTTTTTAAAGATGGGAGAAATTGGAACCTATTTAAATCCTTAAAAGGATAGAAGAGAGGAAGAATAGGCAGATGCATGAGAGAGAACATCATGGTGGCATAAGACCCTGAGGAGCAGAGGGTTTTAGGTCCCATGAGAAGATCTCACCCCATTTAACAGAGGGAAAGGAGAAAGGATGGATGTGAACACTCCTAAGTTTGCTGGGCCAGTATAGGCACTGGAGAATTTTTTGTTTTCTTCTTTTCTTTATATAAATGCAAAAACATTTCTTAAGAGTAAGGCAGGTGGTGGCTCAAGAGAGTGGATATGATTTGGTTTTGTTAACACTCTCTGACACCACTGTGTCTTGTTGCCCAGTTGCTCCCTGTCCTTTAATTCATTCTCACACGAACTCATCCATTCATTCAACAACTGTTAATGGATCTCTGTGTAGCACTCTGTGGAAGATGCACTAAAGTAACAGAGGTAAAAAGCACATTTGGTAGGCATAGAATGACTGTAGAGGAAAGCAAATTTAATTTGACCCATAATAACACAGGTCCAGTTACCTTGGCATCTGAATTAGCATGTTAACAAAGTGCACCCTATCACTATGTCTTGATTAATTTAATTATCAGACATAGACACATTTCATGATCCATGGGATTACCTACCATCTTTCTCCTTCCTCCACCCTGCAGAGCCCAAATCTCTCTTTCATGGCTCTACCTGAATTACTGGCACTACTCTGGTGTCCCCTTTGGAATGGAGCCAATTGTCCCCTAATAGCTATTGCTTCTCCTTCTGTTGTATGATTTTAGCTAGGTACAGGACTACCTCAGGTAAAGAATGCTTTTCCCAATCTTCTTTACAATTAGGTACAGGCATAATGCTGAATTCTGGCCATTGGAATATAAAGGAACATGATGTAGAAAATTTTCATGTTTTTGTTAAAGAGAAAGGGGCATTCCTTGTTTTTCCTATTTTCATTTGTTTTGGTTAGAAAGAAGGTGAAGTGGTTGTGAACTTATCTGGATGCCCCAGAAAAGGCAGAGTGGAGCAATTCCATAGAAAGATCCTGAGTCTCCTTATTAAGGACTTTATAAACAGCTGAACCTCTCTACAACTTCGGCAGTGGGCTTTCTTGAGGGAGCAGCAGAAGCTGATAAAATTGCTAAGAGTCCATGATGCAACTGGAGTCATGACTCTCCTAGCCCCATGAGTTGGGAGTTTCAATGGTAAGATAAAGAATTGTGCTAGGTGCCTTCACCCCTATAATCACATTTCGTCCTCAAAACAACCTAATGGATTGAGTATTATTCTCTCCATTCTACAGATTATAAAGCTCTACAAAGAGAAAGTACCGAGCATGTGTCTGTGGCATGACAGAGCTGGGATAGTATTTCTGCAGAGAGCTCAGTTCCATTTGTTCCCCTTCTCTAGATACTTCTTGCTCATATGAATGCCCCATGTTGCAAGGAGCTCAGACACTTTCATCAGCCCTGTGGCTTAGCAGGGATGAGAACTCACTTTTCCCTCGCAGACCACAAAGTCCTGTGGTCATGTGTCCATCATGCGACTTGCCCTTTGAACCTGGAATATATAGTGGTGATAGGGCTGAGGGGAGGGGAGGAGAACAGAAATGCCCTCTGGCCAGGAACTCTTTACAATGAAGCCAGGTGCTATAAATTTCTCTAAATGTATGGCCCCTCTCCACACATCCACATCTGGAATGCTGCATAACCCCTTCCTTCTCCAACCCCCTCTGCAACGATGACTTCCTGGAGCATTTTAATGACTCACCATTATAAATAATATACTCTACCCTTTCTTGTTAAAAAAAAAAAAAAGCCAGAGGTTTCTGCAAAACCAGCAAAGTACTCCAAATCATAATTTCATCGAAAACACTGGGAAAAAAAAGAAAGAAAGAAAAACAACACACACACAACACCTTCATACCCTGAGGTAGGAAAGGTTCAGGAGATTTATGTCTTTCCTTGAACACACAGATTTATAACAGTGGATAATGTACATTCATTTCATCCATATTTATACCTGAATTGATGCGGAGTCTGGTATCCATTACTTTAATCTATGTAACTTGATCATCAGAAATCTGAACCATAATTTTAACACATATTACAAAGAGTTTCTTTTGGACTTAAAGGAAGCTGACGGCAGAGAAGAAAAGCCATTAAGATCCAGCTGCAGTCACTTATTGCTGCTGTACTTCCTCCTGCTACATGTGGGGGTCCCCCACCCCACTTCCCACCCCATATCTTCCTGGACACACATCCACTCTCCTGGTCAGCCACTAACACTGGCTGTGCTAAGACTGGCGAAGAGAGAAATGACGGGCAGGGCATTTCCAGGGAATCCATGTAAATAAATCTCCGCTATCCCCCGCCGTAGCCCAAGCTCACACGGAGGCCGTGGTAATGGGCCAGTAGTAGCCTCTAGTCACTTAGTAGAAGTGAAAAAAGTGCAGAGGCTGATCAAAGCGTCCGTCTGACAGACAGTGGAAATTAAACCCAGATACTAGTTCTCAAGCATCATTGCTGGCACTCAGCACATGGTTCCTGTCCAACTTCTGAGTACCAAACATTGGCCTAGCTCAAAATTCCAAATGCCTGTCCTGGACTAGAGCCAAGCAGTGGGTCTTTTAGAGATCTGGGCCCCAGGATTATGTGAGGTGGAAGATGAGGAAAACAAGACCTGGGACCTCCCTATAGTAATTATGTGTTGGGGACTCTTACAGTACACCATCCCTGGGATTCCCTAAAGTCACATAAGCACAATCACCGTGCCGGGAGATCTTATCTGTTTCGTTCACTGGTATGGTTAGGACTGGCACTTAGTAGGTGCTTGGTAAACCTTTTTGAATGAAAAGTCTTTATAACACACTATGTCAGAGGTATAAACTGAAGTATGAACAGATATTATTGTACAATAGTAAAGGATACAATCAAGGGGGCTTTGTGAAATTAGGAGTATTGTTAGAAGGCAATAATATGCAATTAAGTCAATTAAAGACTTTCCATTCTTGTATCTTTCAAACTTTTATCCTCTCTTTATCATTTGTGTGTCCTTATAAGGCTTCATATTTAGAAATACTTTAAGATTTTATAGCATGATGTCGTTCAACTGCAAAGTGATCCTGTAACATGGAACTAGCACCACTCCCATTTCCCAGACGTGGAAGGTGAGAAGCAGACTTTCCACAGCCTGTCTCACGCTAACCACCAGGCTTTGCACATTGCTCTCTCCCACTTCCCTCCCTTACACTAGGCCACGCTGCTATGCTTCTGGCAAGAGTAAAGGGCAGAGTAAGGAGGAAACGTTAGGAGTGTCTGGAGACACACAATCAGAATCGAGGAAGAGATTACTAATCCACAAATCACTAGGGTTGCTAAGTAGTTTTTGCTAGAGCCCATGAGGATAGTTTTTTTGTTTTTTGGGGGGACGGGGGTTTTTTGAGAGGTTTTTGCTATAGGGCACTTGCGCTCACCAGACAGACAGAGAGAGACAGAGAGACAGAAAGCGAGAAATCAGCCCCCGGGGGGATGGCCACGCCACAATCCCTTCTCCTCCATTCTCCTCTCGGGATCTTGGGCACGCACACACACGCGCCCGGTGTGAGTTTAAGCCACCAGGTCCAGGACTCGAACCACGGTTGACTACGTGGGAGTCCAGCGACATAGCCATTACGCTAACTGCTGGTCCCAAGCCCATGAGGATAGTTTTACATTTGACTGTCTCTAGGGAACAAATTCCAACTGTCTGATTCTTGAAATCAGATAGGACAAAAGTTTGGCTCATATTTGTCTGATGAATGCTTCTTTTTTAAAAAAAAAATACTACCTCTAAAAAGAAGATTGATAATTGATAAAACTTTCAATTTTTTGGTACTGTTTAATTTTTCACTACAGGAATGTGTGTATATATGTATCAGTGTTTATATGTATATGTTATATATATAGGATATGTAACATATATGTATATAATGCACTCATGTTGCTTAACAGGAATATGTTCTGAGAAATGCATCATTACTGTGATTCTGTATTGTGGAATCATAGAGTATATGTACACAAATCTAGATGGTATAGGGAGACTACTCACTCAGACTCTATAGTATCACTTATAATCTCATGGGATCATCATCACATATGTATCCAGAGCTGGCTGAAATGTAATAGGTGATGCATGACCATACTATACATGTATAACATATAATAAATACAGTTAACTGCATTCTATGTAAAAACATATCATTATAAATAAGTATTTAAACATTATAACATCAATAAATGATTATTGTCTTTTAGCCAAGAAAAGGCTTCAATTCTAGTCTGTTCTATAAACAAGTGGTTTCTTGAGAGACATCCAGAAAAGGGTCTGAGGAAACAGGCTTTTCATATAACACACTGCAGGCCTTGTCAGAGGCATGCAGTGAAATTTCAAAATAGTCAGTCCTGCCGTATCAAGAGGACCACTTTCATTTGTAGAAAAGGACACTGAGGGTTAGTGTCATGGCTAAGGTTTCACCTATAGTAAGTTAGATATGTTAGGATTTGAGCCAGGCCTGAGTAGTTTCACAGCCTATGACCTTTGACTCATCTGCATCATTAACATAATTCTACCAATTCCACCAGAAAAATAGGAGTCTGAATCCTGAACTTTATTTATTTAGGTTTTTGCCATAAGGCATTTGCACTTATCAGAGAGAGACAGTGAGAGGGAAAGTGAGAAATCACAACAAGGATGGTCACACCACAATCCTTTCTCCTCCATTCTCCTCCTGGGATTTTGGGTCCAGCTTGATTTTCAAGCCGCTAGGTCCAGGACTAGAACTGCAGTTGGTCATGTGGAAGTCTAGCGCCTTAACCACCATGCCACCTGCTGGTCTCTTGAATAAATTTTCTGTTTTTTTTTTGCTGTGTTCTTGAATAAATTTTTTTTTTTTTTTTTTTTTTTTTTTTTTTACCATTTTTCATTGGACGGTTTCAACAAGAACTTTTCCATTTCCTTGACCAGCTGTAAGCTTTTTCTTCTTTGAACCCCAAGCAGTTATGGTACTTTTTTTCAAGTTTACAGAAAAATATTCACCCTTGGTCTCACATATTTCAGACACAACCCCCGTGAGAGAGGCACTATGAACAGGATACTGCTCAGCCACTCCCTTACCGTTAAACAGGTCTACTGAAGAAAGACCAATGACTTAGCCAAGATCAAACAGTGAGCCTGGGTTCCCCCATGTACTAGTCCTGTGGCTGGAACTTCAGCCCAGTTCCCCTGTTTTTGAGAACCATGGCCCCTACAGTAATTGAAAGGCTTACCTTGTACTCATACTGAGTTAGGAAATTAGAAAATAAACAATGGAGACGGACCAGCAGTTAGCGTAATGGCTATGTCCCTGGACTCCCATGTAGTAGACTGAGGTTTGAATCCTGGACCCAGTGGCTGAAACTCATGCCAGGTGCATGTGTGTGCATGCCCAATTTCCTGAAAGGAGAATGGAGCAGAAGGGATTGCGGTGTGGCCATCCCTCCAGTGGGTGACTTCTCGCTTTCTGTCTCTCTCTCTCTCTGTCTTTCTGGTGAGGGTATGTGCCCTATAGCAAAAACCTCTCAAAAAAAAAAGAGAAGATAAACAATGGAGAGCCATACCCCTGCCTATAAGGATTAACTATTGAGCTGGGAGGCATAACCACAAACACTTGTATTATTTGGTCATAGAGTAGCTTGTTGCACTTGTAAATGTCAGTAAAGCTGACCAGGCTTTTCCCAGTGATTGGTGTTCAGCAGAAAGAGTTCCCACACAGCTGTGCCCATGGCGGCCACACCAGCTGGGCACCTGTAAAATGATGGACATCTTTCTGAACCAAAGCCAAGAGTAATTCATTCTCTTCTATTCTCACAACCTGACTTTTGACTTTACTCTTTTACTCCATTTGCTAGATTTGGACTCAACACTTATCACTATAAAAATACCATTTACCAAGTAATGATTATAGGCAAGATTGTATTAAATACACTCACTCTTGTTAATCTTTTTAACAGCTATGGATGCGGAAAAAGGAGACTCACGGTCCCTGTTCTACAACCGCGGAAATGAAGCTCAAGACAAGGTTAAAGAAATTGCCTGAAGTCATGGCCTACACTCTGAGCTTGCAAATTAACAAGAAAGTGCAGAAAACAAGTAAGGGGGAGGACTGGCTACTAGAGAGCTAATATTTCAAACAAACAAACAAAAAACCTTCATAAAGTAATCTTGCTTTTCTCAAGATACCAGTGATCTGACATAAGTTCAAGGATGGCTTCTATAATAGAGCAAACTTTGGAATTCCTGGACCCCACTCCTCAAAAAATAGGAAGCCAAAAAAATTTGTTTTTCATGTTACCATAGAATTTTTCAGTGTCTTCAGTAGCTTTCAAATACTCGTTTATGTCAAAATAACTTCTATTATATGTATTCACTATGTGTAAGATTCTTTATATATGGGGTTGTTGGAAAAGTCATGATGCATTTTTACATAGAAAAACAGAAAAAAAAGTTATTTTTCTGACAATACAATATAACTGCTCATATTACACAGGAGTTGTTTTATGTACATACATGAATTTATATTGAATAGAGAGATATAAATATATACATGTAATAAACACCTATGTGGGGGCCAGCAGGTGGCATGGCAGTTAAGGCACTGGGCTCCCACATGGCCAACCACAATTCTAGTCCTGGACCCGGCAGCTTGAAAATTATGCCGGGCATGTGTGCATATGTGCCCAAAATCCCAGGAGGAAAATAAAGGAGAAGGCATTGTGGTATGGCTATCTCCACAGAGAGTGATTTCTTACTTTTCCTCTCACTGCTTCTGCCTCTCTTTGGTGAGTGCATATGCCTTATTAAAAAAACCTAAAAAGAATTAAAAATTTTAAAAAATGTGTATGTGCATGTCTAATGTGTAGGTGACCTTAGTCTAGCTCAATCCTGAAGTGCTAGAAATGGGCTTTGAACCCAAACACTGGTCATTCCACCCACTAAATCATTGCTTCCCAATGTTGGCTATATATTGGGATCACCTGATAATTTATAAATTTTCTTGGGTCCCATGCCCAGAGATTCTGATATGATTGGTATGGGATATGTTCCAGCATGAGGACTTTTAAGTCCTCTTAGATGATTCTAATGTACTCTAAGGATGACAACCACAGATTTAAGCCATCACTTAACAAGTCAACACTTAATAACTAGTACTAACTAGTTTCTTATTACTGCTGTAAAAAGTTAACAGACCTAGTGGTTCAAAGCAACACACATGATCATAGTTTCTGTAGTTTAAAAGTCCTAAATGGGTTTCATAGGGCTAAAAGTAGGTTGTGTTCTTGTCTGGAGCTTCTCAGGGAGGATCCTTTTCTTTCCCTTTGCAGCGTCTGGAGACTGTCTGCGTTGCATGGTTTGTGGCCTCCTTCCTCTACCTTCAAAGTTAAATTTTTCTCCCATAGCATCACTGACCTCTTTTCCTGCTTCCCATTCCAGACATAAGGACCCTGGTGATCATAAAAGACCACCCAGTTGATCCAGGATACTCTCCCTGTTTTGAGGTCAGATGACTAGCAACTTTTATTCCATCTGCTCCCTAAATCTCCCTTGCCATATAAGGTAATATGTCTGCAGGTTCCAGGGATTAGGACATGGACATCATTAGGTGCCATAATCTTTCCTAAGATAATTGCAATTTTAAATTTAAAAAAGAAAAGTCAGGATTTCCCTTCCATTGCACTTGCTCACTGTGGTGAAGCCAGCAAGTGGTGTGTTCTTTTACAGGAGAGTCAAGTCGTAGCTGCTGGGTATATGAAAACATCTCCCTTCTGTTCTGCTCACTCTTCTTTCCCACTAGTAAGAAGAGCAATGAGAGCCTGTCATTCTCTGGGCTTCCCACAGCTGCTGTCACACCACTTGAAAACAGCGCCCAGGTGACCAGCATTCCCCATCCATCCCTGGATGAGGCAATATGTGAGCTGCCATATGCTCCGGTGGGTTCCGGCTGACGCTGAGCAGGTGTATGGCATCCGGGCCAAGCATCTGGAGGGCGGCAGATTCACAAAGGGGAGGTACCATTTTCAATTTGCCAGAAGAAGACCTAGCAAATAACAGAGGACTAGGTGTATTTGCCTCTCTCTCTCTCTCCCCAATAATTTCTTAAGAAATAGTGGTTGGTTCTGGTTTTCATTCTGAAAATCCAAGGAGACGCTTTGAACATGATGCTAGTGCTGATTTAAATTTTTTTTCTCTGCGTTCTCCAACATTCAGAATCCATCAATTATCAAGATGCAGAGGCTTCCAAATATTTATAATGACAGCACTATCATTATGTTAAGCTATTATGACAGGAAAGGGAGGAGAGTAGTTTAACCTCAGTCAAGGTGTATGTGTCTGGTGTGTGTGTTTGCTATGCATTAATTTAGGATTCCTATAGCAAGTTTGCAATGTACAGTCGTTTCTAAATAATTTCTTACTCACAGAGAGCTTATATAGCTGAGTGTTTTATTTTAAAATGGCTGCAAATTAGTTCTTAAATTAAATCTATCTTTAATAGAGCAGGGAGTAGAAAGAAAGGAAAAAGAACTGAATGAATGATACTCTATGAAGAACCAAAGTTAACTGACACTGGCTCTGAAGAATTAATTTTAATCAATGTTAATGCCTCTGCTTCTGTAAAAATGAGTGATTGGAACACATAAAACATGCTATCAACTTTTACCAAAAAATAAGCAGTTTAGGGCATTTATTTCCATAAACTGGCACTGTGCATCATATGTCAGGCTGAGGCATTTTTTTGTGTGTGTGACTGACTTTGGAAACTGTGAGTTGACAATGTAAGTTCTAATTATTTGCACCCTCCTCAGTCTGTTATTGCATGACATGGGACTCTCCCAGAGGAGTGTCAGAAAGGACGTTATGTGGGCTGACGGGAAGCAGCTGAAAAGATCCACTGGGCTTTTTAATGCAGATGATGCACAGTGCAGAGAGGAGCCAAAGGGGATCGAAGAACCCTGATTGGAAGGTTCAAGTGTGTTCCATCTGTTACTGCGCTAGCCTTTTCATTAATGTTGCGTAAAGGCAAGCAGAGTCACAGCTGGTGAAAAGGTATCTGCTTGACAGGCCCAAAGCCTGAATCTCCTCTCCCCTGGCAGGGCCGGATGTTCATAGGAGCTTTGCAACTGTCCACCTTCAATTTCAGGTCAAAACACAGTTAAGCCCTCTTTTGTGGCAGTGGAATAAGCCCAACCTTGGTCGATTAGATGGCCTTGAGTTTGCTTCCAGCTTTTCCTCTCCCCCATTGTGGGTCCATCAGAGCTTCAGTTAAACTAAAAGTTAGTATCTTCATTTAAAAAAAAAAAAAAAAAGAAAATTTAATATTACAATCCAGTGCTATACCGAGGTATATCTGAGACTTTGATAAATATTTAGTTCCTTCCTTCTTTCACACTCTAAATTGCATACAGATGAAGAAGAAAAAAATTTTAGAGGAAGCTAGTTTTATATTAATGGTGATTATCAAAAGAAAGAACATACGGGACCAGCAGTTAGCATAATGGCTATGTCGCTGGACTCCCACGTAGTCGACCACGGTTCAAGTCCCAGACCCAGTGGCTTAAACTCACACCAGGTGCATGTGCATGTGTGCCCAAGATCCTGAGAGGAGAATGGAGGAGAAAGGATTGTGGCGTGGCCATCCCCCCTGGGGGATGATTTCTCGCTTTCTGTCTCTCTGTCTCTCCCTGTCTGGCTAGTGCACGT
>NW_006159776.1:2006197-2014571 GCF_000334495.1 Tupaia belangeri chinensis | reverse complement strand
GGGACCAGCAGTTAGCATAATGGCTATGTCGCTGGACTCCCACGTAGTCGACCACGGTTCAAGTCCCAGACCCAGTGGCTTAAACTCACACCAGGTGCATGTGCATGTGTGCCCAAGATCCTGAGAGGAGAATGGAGGAGAAAGGATTGTGGCGTGGCCATCCCCCCTGGGGGATGATTTCTCGCTTTCTGTCTCTCTGTCTCTCCCTGTCTGGCTAGTGCACGTGCCCTATATCAAAAACCTCTCAAAAAAAAAAAAAAAAAGAAAGAAAGAAAGAAAGAAAGAACATACATGCAAACAAGACTTGGACTAGAACTTTCAAATGGATTCGATCTTTTACCCACATATCTTTCTTCATGGTTTAGAAAGCACAGATCTAGAGGCTAACTACTTGGATTGGAATTCTAGTTCAAGCACTTATTAATTATACACACTTAATAGGGTTGTCATGAGGATTAGGTAAATTAGTATATGTAAAGCACTCAGAGTAGTGCTTGCCACATAGAGTTTGTTTGAATATTTTAGTGTTGTGCCCCTCACCTCCATTCTCCTTCCCTAGCTCCCTATTTGAGCAGTTCATTCATTCTCGTTGAGAAGGGGTTGTTGGCAACAAGGAGATAAAAGAAGAATCTTCTTCTGGCTTTTAAGTTTTGAAAGCCCACTTCTTGGGGAAACAGAAACAACTCAGGATTCAGTAAAAGTATGACTCTGAAGAGGGCTTCCTGCTGCTGAGAATAGAACAGAGTTCCTAGACTGAGGATGAGAAGATGATTAGAGGAAAAGATAGGTGTAATAGAAATTGGAAGGTGCCTAGAAAATGTCCCATGCTCTGACATCACTGACTCTGTGTGGGGCTTTGAGCCAGTAGTAGAAGGAATAATATGGACCCCAGATATGCCTGAGGAATGCAAGAGCTGAGATGTGTGTTTCATGTCAACCTTGAAGAAATAATGATTGTCCCATGTATTTGGTTTGGAGAGCCTCACAAAATTCTCCATAGCCTGGTGTGGGCAGAGGGATTCATTCATACCCAAGAGGGAGACCCAATTATCAGCTGGAAAAAAGCCAGACCTGAAGGAGGTTTGAGGAATGGTGACCCGTGTTGGCTAAAGAGCAAAGATCAGATAGCATGCTGGATGTGTCAACAGATGTCAGCATGAACAGATGACTCTGAAGACCAGATGCCCCCTAATCTCAGACCACAGCCATATGAAAACTTCTGAACTGAAAGGAGGGTAATCCTCAATCAGATGAGTGTAAATTTCCACATAGCCACACTGCTGAGGAAATAAAGCTTTTATATGGAACCTAGAGTAGGTTCCAGAAAATTTTTGAAAAACTTCTGTTAGTTACACATCGGATTTTATAAACCAAGAGTCATGCCTATTACCTATGAAAAAACCTGTGAAGATATAGTTTTAATTGGCAACTCTGTAAGCTATTTGTGTTTAATTTGATTTTCTTAAATTATATAACTTTTAAAACCACCCATATGTGGAATTTAGTAATCTCATCTATTGAAACATTTTTTAAGTGTTGTGTAGCAGTTCAAATATGTGTGTATGTGTGTATTTAAAGAGAATTACAATGAATCCCCACATATACATTGCCCCTCTTCAACAACTATCAATTCAGACCTAATCTCCATCAACCTTCCTTCCCATAACTTTAACCCCCAAACCTTGACATCATTTTAAACCAAATCCCAGACATCGTTTTATTTCATTAGTTGATTAAATATTCCTAAAAATAAGGATTCTTTTAAAGAACATACTATAATACTGTAGTTATGTATTATTATACACAGTCACATAAAATAGTTTCTAACATACCTTTTTTTTTATTTTATGGCAAAGGGCACATGTGTGCATGAGGTGGAGGGGGATAGGACACTTCCCTATGGGGTCTGATGTAAAAAAAAATGATTTGCTATTCTATTTACTATTTACTAGCTATTTTGTGGCACAAATGATTTAACCTCTCAATCTTAACTTTTTATCTATAAAGTGATAATAATGATATCCAATGTTATTATTGCAAGAATTAATTGAGCCAATCTATGGAAAACAAGCTACTTGGTACCTGGAACATAACCGGTATTTAAGAAAAATTTTGTTACACTTTCTTTTTTTTTTTTTTTTTTTTTTTTTTTTTCACTGTAATCTATGCTAGCACCATCCTAGCTATCAAGCAGACCAGATAGGTCTTCTCTGGTCAACATTTACCAAATTTCTTTCCTGTTTGCCTCTTCTAGAGAATTCATCCTGGTAACAACTTCAATTCATTATTTTTTGTGCTGGTATACACTTTTCCAGACCCCTTCTTCACTTTCTTCCACCCTGCTCTGTACCCTAGGACACTGACCTGTATGGGATATGTCTAAAGGCTCTCATATCCACTGTGTTGCTCTTGAGTTTGAATGGGAGGCCCAGCAGGATAGTGGAGAGTTTATCAGGGAATTTACTCTTCCAGCTCCTTCATGTAGAAGTGCTACTTCTTGACCGATTCCCTTTGGAAGTCCTGCACTGCCTTTGCGGATTCCCCTAAACTCTACTCACTCCTTTGTAAGTAGTCCCTTTATTAAACTCACTTCAATTACCCAGTTTGAGCAGTGCCATCTGTCTGAGACCCTCACTGATACAATTTCCAATCAAGAAAATAATAATGAGATTTTTAGTCTAAGGGACACATTTTGCTTCCATTCTTTCAGTTATTCCAAAGCCTTAAACTCACATAAATTTAAATGATTGGAAAGCAAAATACCTAGACTTCAGTAAATTATCCCCAAATAGCAAGTCATTCAATGAGTTTTGCTTTAACCTCTATGCCCTCAGCTTTTAACCAAGGTCAATACAGGAAATGGTCATATGCTGTCTCCATTCCTGCATCTTCAATAAATGCACTGTTGAAAACAGCATCCATTATCATGGCCAATATGCCCGACGTGGTGACATGAAACAAGCACAAGATTTGGAGTTAAAACCGACAGGCCAGAGCTCCTGGTCTGTAATTTACTAGTCACAAAATCATATTTTTCTTATCTTCAATCTATTCATTTGTAAAATTAGACAAACTTATAGATTTGTTAGTCACTGAGCAAAAGCGAGAGTTTTCAAAGAGTTTCATAAATATGTATGACTATATGAATATATTACATTTCTTTTTAAAAATTAGCACAGGTAAAATATTTTCTTTACTATGGAACTGCTGTGCTTACTTTGTCCTGTTAAAAAGGAGTACATAAGTCATTGTTACTTTATATATATGCATATATATGACATGCACAGTTAACTAATGTTTTATTATGTTTTTCTTATAGTTTTTAACTTCTACAGGACTTTTATTAATTTACATTTTGATGATATTATGGTATATATATATATATATGTTTTATTTTAAGTGACATAAAATTAATTTTTGGAGGAAGATAGGACCTAAACAAGACAATAATTTTTTATAGAAAGATACTGTTCATAATCGTACTATTTCTAGATGAAGACTCATTCATGTTTCTGAAACATTCTTCTTTAATTCTGCACCCAACCAGTGTTGAGTGATGATTCCAGCCTCTAATGTTCACAGTGCATTATTTGGATAAACAAGATTCACATCTGCCTATCTATTAAAAAAAATGTTTTGTATGTGCAGATGATCCCTGACTTGTGATGATTCAACTTGTGATTTTTTTTTTTTGACCTTACAATGGTGAGAAAGCAATATGCATTCAGTAGAAACCATAATTTACACATGGGATTGTGATCTTTTCCTGGGCTAGGGGTGTACAATCCAATGAAATGTTGGGCAGTAGCAGCAAGCCACAGCTCCCACTTAGTGTGTGATCTCCCGGGCAAGCAATTGAAACTCTAATAGTGTCCTGTATTTCTAGGGCTTTTAGGATATTATGATTTGTGTTTTTATCTCAGTGCTAACTACAAATGCCCATTTTTGACTTACGATATCTTGAAATTGATGATGGGTTTCTTGGGACATAACCTCCTTGAAAGTCAAAGAACATTTGCTTCTATATAGAGATCTAGATGGATATGGATAAACAGACAGACATAGGTATATATCTATCCACACATATAATTGATGGTTTATTGGCACAATAAAAACAGGAAATAGAGGAGGAAAGGAAAGTGGAAGAATAGGGTGAGGAAGAGAAGAAGGAAGTACATGTGAAGGAGGAAATTACCTTTTTCTTAAGAGTTAAACTATTCATTTTAACCTTTTATTGCTTCTTCCCAGAAAAGAGTAGAGGTTATTAATTCAGTATATTCATATCTGTCCATAACTATTCTTTTATTGGTTTCTATCCACCATGTGACTGTGTTCATGAATATTCTATTCTTATGCTATAGAAATAGGAACTCAATTCAGATCCCTTTGAACCAATCACCACTTCCAGGAGACCACAGCTTTTCTCTAGGCCAGAACCAGGTCTATAAAACTTCATTTCCTAATCGGCAAAGCAGCAGAAGCCAGAAACAAGCCTTGTCTGTTAGAATGAAGTGACATTCTTAAACTATTACCTATTGCAGGCAAAGGGGAAAAAAAGAAAGAAAGAAAAAGATTTTATGTAGAGAAAAAAGTGTCTACTGTCAAAAAGAAAAATAGAACTGTCTGAGACAGTAGTACCTTCAAGTGGAGATAGCAGATTTTTAAACACACTCCCCAGGCTAAACAAAGATCTTATTTGTGCATGGTCAAGTATGATTTACCAAGGAAGGGGGCTCACTGTCCAATCTGAAACATCCTTTTGAAGACACCTGCAGTACTATTATGCTACAAAAAGCACCAGGTCATTAGGGGCTCTGTCAATCAAGTGATTGATTCCTCCAGATATGGCTGGTGAATAAAGAAGGCACTTTTCAGTTTCAGACTGAAAGTCACACTCCACCTGCTCCAAGCCCTGGGGTTCTGAGAAAATAAGAAGCTAACCTAATCTACTTCCATGCTAAAAGAAACATTTGGTTCTCAAAGTCAGACCTTAGGAATTCTTTTGTCCACATAGAAGCCAGTTCTCAGAAATGGCTGAAAACTCTTCTGGATTATATCATCATTTCATCATAGGAAGCCTTAGAGATTATTGGTAGGCAACTATGGCAGCCAGTGCCCTATTTAAAAATAAATAGATGAAACTTTTAAATTTTCTAAAATGAAAACTAAATCACCAGACTCTGGAAAATTTCTTTTTTAAAATAATTATTTAACTTTATTTATTCATTTTAATTTGGTCAAAGAGAAACAGAGAAAGAGAGAGTGAGAGTGAGAGAGCATGCAAGCCACCATATCCAGGACTCGAACCACGGTTGGCCATGTGGGAGTCTAGCGCCCTTGACCACCACACCACCTGCTGGCCCCCTGACTCTGGAAAATTTATGATTACTTGATTATCCACTCAGAGTTTTTTCCCCCTACCATGTATTATGACAAATTTTACAGAATTGAAAAAAAGACTACCATGAACACCTCAATATCAATCAACCTAGATTCTACCATTGACCATGACTAGACCTGTTTTATTTCTTTATAGTCTTTTGCTATCCCCACTACTCTGGAGGTAACCCTTGTTCTGATTTTTCTGCAATATTCATTAGACTTTTAGATTTACTTGTGCTAGGATATCAGGTAAATAGAATCATGCAATATGCATCCTTTGTCTAGAAACACTATGCTCCTTTCACTCAGTGTAGTGTTTTAAAGATTCATCCAAGTTGGTACATGCACATATCCATAATTCTTTCCAGCTCATTGTTGAATAGTATTTCATTGTATGAATACATTGATTTGTTAAGCCATTATTATGATGATTAAAATCTAGGGTCTCTAGTTTGTAGAATTATGAATATAGCTGCTATTAATATTCTATGCAAGTGACTTTTAATTTGTGTTGGGTAAACAACTAGGGTTGGAATTGTGGGTTATAGGGTACATATATATCTAGTTTTATAAGAAATCGTATTACCATTTACAAATGGTGACACCATTTCTGATTGTAAGAGGTTTCTGCTTGTTTCACATCTTCTCTAACTATTGATATCACCAGTCATTTAATTGATGTCATTCTCTTGTGTGTAATTGTATTTTACTGTGATTTTAATTTGCATTTCTCAGTTGACTAATGATGTTGATTTATTGTTCTTTTGTTGACTGGACATTTATATGTCTTCTTCTATAAAATGTATATTACAATAACTTTGACCCAGTCATACTAGTATATGCTAGACACTGCTGCTCAACAGGTTGAGACCACAAGGGAGGCCCACGTTTGATTTGTAGCACACCCTAAAAAACTGGGCACAGTGGCACACATCTTTGGCCCTACCTTCTACAGAGGCAGAGATAGGAGTATTACAATGTAGCAAGTTCCTACCTAAAAAACCCCACCATACATGTGCATGCCCTCACATAAGCACACAATACTTTGCCCATTTTGCCCAAATGAAGTACCTAATCAGGCACTTCATAGTTTTATTATTGAATTGTAGAAACTCTGTATGATCTGGATACTTTTCCTTTGTTATGTATTTTTCCACAAATATTTTCTGCTCTTCTGTGTCTTGCCCATTCACTTTCTTAATGTCTTTTGTTCAATATGGGATACACATAATAAGAGTTGCTATCCTTAAATTATTCCTGATCTTAGGGAATGCATCCCATTAAATGTAATATTAGTTGGTTTTTTAAGATTACTTTTATCACATTAAGGTAATTTCTTTTATTTCTAATTTGAAGCATTTTTTTTTCTTTACTATTAAGTGGGTAATGAATTTTAAGTGGTCTAAAACTATAACTGACTCACTAGACCCTGGAAAATTTCTGATTAGTTGATCATCCACATAATTTTTTCTCCCAACATGTATTATAAAAAATTTCATAGCAGAATCGAAAGAATTCTACCATAATCATTTTTAAGTAGTTTTTACTTATTTGTCCATTACAGGTAGTTAATAAGAATTTACTGGGACCAGCAGTTAGTGTCATGGCTATGTTGCTGGACTCCCATGTAGTCGACCGCGGTTCGAGTCCCGGACCTGGTGGCTTAAACTCACTACAGGTGCATGTGCGTGTGTGCCCAAGATCCTGAGAGGAAAATGAAGAAGGGATTGGAGAGTGGCCATCCCCCTGGGGGGAGGGGGGGTGATTTCTCACTTTCTTTCTCTCTGTCTTCTGTCTCTCTCTGTCTTTCTGGCAAGCGCATGTGCCCTATAGCAAAAAACCTCTAAAGAAAAAAAAAAGAAAGAAAGAATTTACTTTTTCTGTGATCTCTCTGTAAGGTTTTGGTGTTAGAGTTATCCTAGTCACATAAAATTAATAGGAAGTATTTCAGACTCCTCTGGTTTTAGAAAGAATTTATGTACAATATAGAATTTCATTTTAAATGTTCGATTGAATTCATAAGTATGATCATCTGGCCCTGGAATTTATTTTATGAGAAGGATATATATATAAATACACACACACACACACACACACACACACGCCCGGTATGTATTTTATTTTGGAGAGGTTTTCGCTATAGGGCATGTGCACTCGCCAGAAAGACAGAGAGAGACAGAGAGACAGAAAGTGGGAAATCACCCCCTGGGGGGATGGCTGCGCTGCAATCCCTTCTCCTCCATTCTCCTCTCGGGATCTCAGGCACGCAAGCACACATGCCTGACGTGAGTTTAAGCCACCAGGTCTGGGATTTAAACCACGCTCAGCTACATGAGAGTCCAGTGACATAGCCATTATGCCAACTGATGGTCTCATATATATGTATTTTTTTTTAAAGGAAAGCCAGTAGAGAATTTCTTTAGAATTATTTAATTTCATTTATTATTATTATATTTTAACCTGCTATGGGGACACATGTGCTCGTGAGAGAGAGAGAAAGATAGAAAGCAAGTCACCAGATCTGGGATTCGAACTGTTGTCATCCATGTGGGAGTCCAGCACTATATCACCTGATAGCCCTGATATATATATATATATATATTTAATTGCCATGGGACATGTGCACTCACCAGAGTCAGAGACAATGACAGAGAAAGAGAGAAAGTACTCCACAGTGGATGTGGTTATGCCACAATCCCTTCTCCTCCATTTCTCTGTTCTGTAGAGATTTGAGGCTCATGCACAAGGACCCAGTATGTTTTTCAAGCCACAGGGTCTGGGACTCAAACCACAGTTGACCACATGGAATCAACTCCCTTAAACACCAGGGTAAGGGGCTAGCACCAGAAAGGGATTTTTGTTTTTGTTTTTGATTTTTATTTTTTGTTTGTTTGTTTTTAATTTTTAATGAAAGATTTTTGTGCATGCATTCGCCAGAAGGACAGAGAGAGACAAAGAGAGAGAAAGTGAGAAATCATTACCACCCCTCACC
>NW_006159776.1:1977243-2006186 GCF_000334495.1 Tupaia belangeri chinensis | reverse complement strand
GCTCCTAACCCCCTATTGATTTTCTTTTCTCTCTCTTTTTTTTTTTTTTTTTGGAGAGGTTCTTGCTACAGGGCGCGTGTGCTCGCCAGAAAGACAGAGAGAGACAGAAAGTGAGAAATCACCCCCCAGGGGGGATGGCCACGCCACAATCCCTTCTCCTCCATTCTCCTCTCGGATCTTGGGCATGCATGCACATATGCCTGGCATGAGTTTAAGCCACCAGGTCCAGGATTCAAACCACAGTCGGCTACATGGAATACAGCAACATAGCCATTATGCTAACTGCTGGTCCCAGACAATGCAATCTCTTTTCCTCCACAATTCTCTTGGGATCTTGGGCACGCACATGCGCCTGGCATGAGTTTTAAGTCACCAGGTCCAGGACTTGAACAGAGGTTGACTAAGTGTGAGTCCAGCAACATAGCCATTATGCTGTCTGCTAGTCCCAGGGAGGGTATTTTTAAAGAGAAATGGGCATATTCAGATTTTCTTTCATTAACTGTCAGTTTTAGTAAGTTTTGTTTTGTTTTGTTTTGAGAGACTTTTGCTGTAAGGCACGTGTGCTTGCTGGAGAGACAGTGAAAAACAAAGAAACAGAAAGCGAAAAATTACATCCCAGTGGGGGATGGCAATGCCGCAATCCCTTCTCCTCCATTCTCCTCTCAGGATTTTGGGCATGCACACACATGTGCCCAGCATGCATTTTAAGTCACCAGGTCCAGGACTCGAACCACGGTCAACTACATGAGAGTTTAGTGACTTAACCATTACACCATCTGCTACTCCCTGTTTTAATAAGTTTTATTTCTCAAGAAAATAATTTATTTAATCTAATTTGGCAAATACATTGTATAAAATTGTTCTACAATATTTCATTATACTTTTAATGTTTCTCAGATAAGTATTGGTGTTCTCTTTTAAAAGTGATGTTTTCAATTTGTGTTCTTTTTCTTTTTTCTTTTTTTATTATCATAATCTTGTTTATATTACATTGAATCACATATAACTTTTTATTTTTTTCTGGAGCAATTTAGTTAGGAAGGTATCAACTTTGATGCTTTCTTAAAGAATCAATTTTTCACTTTATTAATTTACTCTATTGTTTGCTTTCTATTTCATTAATTTTCATTTTTCTATATTCTTCTTTCCAATTTCTTTGGACATTAATTACTTCTGTAGAGATCACTGATTTAAACCTTTGTTCTTTTCTAACATTAGCATCTAAAGCTATAAAGGTGTAAATTTCTAAGTATAGCTTTAGCTGCATTTTGCAAATTTTATGTTGCATTTTCATCATCATTCATTGCAAAATATTTTATACCTGCCCTTGTGATTTCTTCGTTAACACATGGACTATTTAATAGTGGGTTGTGAATTTTTAAGTATTTGAAGTTTTTCTGGTGTGAATGCTTCATAATGTGTCAACTAGGCTAGGCTCAACTATATTTCGTAAAATCCTTTTCTTGTATGTTTCTGGTTATGGTGTGCAGTAAGAGAGATTCTCTGGAAGATTAGGAAGATATAAGGGAAGCAAAAGCTATTTCATAGCTCATACAGGGTGCTGATCATCTACTGATTGACTTCATTGACAGGAAGCCAGGGCTGGACCTGCTATTGTTCTATCATCTCCTGGGTCCTTTCACAGCTTCTCTGGCTCAGAGGTCAGATGTGTGTATTTAGTAGTAATAAAAGATTCTAGCTTCTCTAAGATCACTATGTCAATGGCAACAAGAATGGATATAAGTTTTAGTCACATCTTTGTGGGTTTCTAACTTGTGCTTGTGTGTTTCAACCTTCTTAGGACCCTTCCTTCATGACTACCTCCCTGTGGCCTCACTCCAGCATCAGTCACAAAGACAACCGTACAGTGATGATTTAGCTGCTCTCCTGCTGAGGAAATCTGCATGTCATATATGCTAGTGTGTGTAAATGTACATGTAAATATTTTATACACATACACATAGATACACACACAGTTTCTTACTGTTCGAGCCTAATGTAATGACATCTAGATATATCACTGTTAATAATTTAATTCTGTTGTTATCTGAGAAGATGCTAATATGGTTACTTATCCTCTTAAATTTTGTGAGATATTTTTTGGTTTGGCATTTATTTTTGTGAATGTATTATGAAAAGACGCTATATTCATTCAGGTTTTTAGTATTGTGTTTTCTAAACATAAAGTAGGTTAAAGGATTTTATATTTCAGATCATTTATAGCTTTACTGATTTATTTTTGTTTAGTTCTACAAGTTTTCCACAGTATATAATTAAAATCTCCAACTATGAATATAAAATTGTTTCTTTGTTTATTTAATTATGTTAATTTTGCTTTATGTATTTTACATCTTTGTTATTGAATAGAAACTTGTAGATATCCTCATATGCATAAGTCTTCAAAAAGTTTATAAAAAAATGCACATTATGAACATACTAGGCACAGATTTTTAAATTTTCCTGCACTGAAATGAACTTGTGTTTTACTTCCATTCTTCCACAAACTTGAAAAAATTTCCTTATATATTTGGGGACCAGCAGGTGGCATAGTGGTTAAGGCACTGGACACTCCCACATGGCTGACCGTGGTTCAAGTCCTGGACCTGGTGACTTGCTTTCTCACTTTCCTCTCTCTCTCTTTCTGCCTCTCTCTGGTCAAATTAAAATGAAGGAATGAATGAATGAATAAATAAATAAATAAATCTTTAATAAAAAATTTCCTTATATATTCTAGCTATTTAATAGCTAATATATGTACTAATAAAGAAAAAAGGTTAAAAATCATAGGATCCATATGATCTCATAGTAATAGCCTTCTGGTAGAGCTACTTTCAAATATTGAAAGCTTGGTTTCAATGGGATAGCAATAGTTATATTCTGTGATGGTTAGTTTTACGTGCCAACTTAGCTAGGCTGTAGTACCTTATAATTCAATTAAACATGTATCTAGGTGTTGCTAAAAAGGTGTTTTGTAGATGTTGTTAACATCTAGTCAGATGACCTTACATAAACGAGATTATGATCAATAATCTGGGTAGCCCTCATCCAACTAGTTGAAAGGCATTGAGAGCAAAACTGAGATTTCTCTAAAAACGAATTCCTACATGAAAGCAAAAGCTACTGCCCCCAATTTTTCAGCCTGCCAGGCTGCCCTACAAACTTGTCAACAGTTGAAATCGACATATGTAGAAAGAACATATAGAACACACCCATTGTCTATGGCTGTAGACATTAGAGAAAATTTCTAGAAGAGGATATGTTGAAACTTGATAGGATTTGAGGTTTGTGAAGGTGTTCTTCAGGCAAAAGATGGTAGAAAGGCAGTTTACAAGTATATACTAACATAGGCCAAACAAAAGCAGATGAAAAACTGTCAGTATCAAGGAAAAGAACTTTACAATGTGGCTGGAACATGAGGGCAGGATTAAAAGTGGTAAGAGATGGAAATAGAATGGTAGATTAAAGTTTGGTCATAAATTACCTTGAAAGTTCTGCTAAAAATTTTAGATTTCCTTCCCAAGGTTATTAGGAAACCCTAGACTTTGGAATAGGATATTGGTATGACCAAATCTATGCAAATGGGTAATTTATACAGATTTGGTTAAACCAATATCTTATTCCAAAGTCTAGGGTTTCCTAATAACCTTGGGAACAAAATTCAAAATCTTTAGCAGGGCCTTCAAGGTAATCTGTATAAGTTTGCCAATCCATTTACATAGATTTGGTCATACCATCTCGTTGTCTTTATAAATGGAATGGTTTAGCAAGAGCAGGACATTGTTTCTCGCAGTGTATGGGTTTGTAATTTTGTTTGAATTTCTTCCCTCTAGGTTTAACTTCAAGCACTTTCCATCCAAAGTCTATCTTCTTCATCTTTTAGAAATGCAGGCAGTAGGTTGATCCCAGAACAACAAATAAGACTGGATGAATGTTGTTTAGGTTAAGTTCAAATAGAAATCAGAGAGTTTGAGTTAGGTAGATCCCAATGGTAGGGCTAGGCAAGGAAATTCCAGCATTTGGACAGGTCATGGCATCAGAAATAATGATGTCTGAGAGCAAGTCACACAAAAGCAAGCTCTGATCTTAGAGCAAAGGCAGTTCACTTCTGCCCTCTGTTTTGCTCCCAGCTCTGCAATGATGAGAGTAAAGTTCTGGGGAATATTCTGCAGTCAGAATTTCTAAATTGCACTTTGCCTTTTTAAAAGAAAGGTGTAGAGTTACTCGATCTTCCAGGTCATTCTTACATTATTCATGCTTACACAGAGCATCCTAGATGACTCCAAGGCAGTGGAAATTATACCTGTGTAGAAAGATAAAGATAACAGAACATGCTTTTTCTGTAAGTTATCAACAGTTATTACATAACCCAATTGGGAGGTAGTATAAAGTGGTAAAATAAGAATGCTATATAAGTGTGAAACCATGGGAGGAAATTAAATGGAATTACACAGGAGTGATCAAGTTTAAATATCCTTGTTCAATGAGAGAAACAAAAATGATGTCAACTTTTAGTTTGAGCTCCAGAGAGGAAATTATTCTTTCCACAGGAAAGTATAAAGTCTCTCAAGGAGAGATTCAAGATAAAAATGCTTTAATGGGTAAGTAGCAGATATTTTAATCATCTATTGTAAATAATAAACCTGTATAAAAATTAACAGCTAAAGTAACCAAAATGAACAAGGAATGAGGGCTTAAACAAAGATTGATAAGGAGATTGATATATTTTGGCTAAACCAAGATAGAATAATAATAAAGAGCTCATAGAAGAAAACAAGAGTGCCAGCTTGTGGAGTGCCACTGTGCAATACTGGAGCCACATGCAGGACCAGGTTTGGATCCCAAGTTGACCAGAATACACCAGGTACACCCATGTATGCTTGTGATTCTGGCTGGCTGGAAGGCTGAGGGGAGGGTTATGGCATGGAGAAAACTGTCAAGGATACCTATTGAGAGAGAAGAAAGAAAAGAAAAACCAGAAGGAGAGGAAGAGTGAGAAGGAGGAAAGAAGGAGGAGATGAAGACAAAGACAAAGGTGTAGAAGAAAGTTGACTAGTGAGCAGAAGAGGACTCAGTGCATTCAAAGGGGGCTTCTCACTACACCCTATTGTTTCTGTGCCAGAATTAGAGCTCTTAGCTGAGTCACTGATTTTTAAGGGTTATTTCCACATGGGTCATTAGAACATTAAAATATTAAATCAGTCTACCAAAGTGGTAGGCTGTTTTACATCAATGTTCTTTGATTCATTGGGGCCCACACATTCTATCAGCTTCCTTTCAGTGGTTTCTATCCAAACATAAAGCCTTTAAGTCATCTTTTCTTACTATTTACATTCTCTTATCATGCAGATTTTCTCATTCCTACTCCCAATCTTACTACTCCTATCTTTTGAATAATCTCTGGAACTCTTTATTATAAACACATCCTCCCATGCTAACCTTGTCTTTTATCAACACTTATACCTTCCTAACATCCAAAAATATAGTTTCCTTAATCTTTTTAAAGAAGCATTTATTTTATATATATATATACATATACATATATATATATATATATTTACCCCTATGTTTGACCACTCAAACCATTGTTGTCCATATGGGAGTCCAGTGCCTTAACTACAATGCCACCTGCTGACCACAAATATGTTTTTCTTTTAGCCTTTTTTTAGTGTCAGGAGGTAGGTTTATCTTTCCTTTGCTTCCCAAAGTTGCTTCTAGAATTTTGTTCATACACCATTTTATAAAACTCCTTTTTTTTTTTTCTCTATCCTTACTCATTGCTGTCCCTCATTGGTTTAATCATCTCTCCTCTTCATTCAATGTGGAGTCTGACTGTGTCAACTTCTATGCCATGATGACAATTACTTAATCTCCATGTTGATGAGCCATTCTGCATTTAACACCATCAGTCTTTGTAGCCTAAACCCCCACTGCATTCCATTCCATTCACTTTTATGGTCTTTCTCTAGACATTATCATCTCTCCTACTCTAAAATAGTAAACTTCAATTTCTTGCATAGACCACATTTTATAACCCTCAATACCTTGCTCACATATTAACTGTCCTTTAATCTTCTTGGTACTTTGAATCTTACATTTTTCCCCCCAGTCTATATGTTGTATTCTAACCTCTCATGTTTTGCTACCAAACCTAGGCCCCGTAATGGATCACTGAACTACTCTTTCATTAGTACTCACAGTTCTCTTCATTTTTTTTCCTTTTACTTTATCCATTAATATAAATGTAACTTTGGTTTACTGTGTTGGTTTTTGTCTTTTTTTTCTCACTTTTATACCAGGATTGTTAATTACTTCATTGCCTGCTAACTGCAAACTCATGCTCTCAAAATTGTACCAAATGTTATTCATCAGTCAAGAGACTGATTTACCACATTTTGGTGATTTTCCTTTTTCATTTCTCAATTAAGTTCTTCCAAATCTTCACTGGTGTCAAGTGTCCTACTCAACACTCACTCCTTTTACTCCCAGCAATGATCTTATATCTTTTAAGGATTGTAGAAAACTGAGGCCCCTATGTCCCTCTATCTTCCTTGTCTGCATTCACACCAATTGCTCTCCTACAGTCAAAGATTGAGTGGAACTTACTCTGGATCACAGACAACCACGCTTCTGAATCCTTGAATACATCTTCGTCTTTTTCCTCTTCTACTCAATTTTTCAGTCATTCCATTTCATCTCTGAATTAGTCTTTCCTTCCTTCTCTTTAGCCAATAAATATGCTTAAGTTTTTCAATACTAAGAGAAATAACAATGTCTCTTCAATATTACATATTCCTTTAGTGACTGTCCAATCTCTCTCCCTCTTCTAAATTCAAATTTCTCAAACCCATTAAAATAGCAGTCTATACTTTCTACTTCTGCAAACTTATCTTCCAGTCACTCCTCAAGACACAGCTCCAATGCTAGTAAAACTAATAACAGCTGAAGTTAACAATATCTTGGAATTGTCAAATACCTTGGATATTTTTCAATAATTCCAGGAAAAAAAATGTTTACTTCACGTCAATATCTAGCCATTTACTAGAAAGTTCCTTCAGCATGTCCCACAAACATATTAATGTCAACAGGTGCCAAAATGAATGTACTAATTCTCTGCATGAGCTGGCTCATCCTCCAGTTTTGTCAAGCATAGATAGTCATACCATCATTCACACAGTCAATGGAATCTAAAATCCAGAAGGAATTTTGAAATTCATGCATAACTTTTTTGTAATACACATGTTTTTCATGAAATTTTTGAAGACTCTATGTATCTGATAACTCACATGTGTATCTCTAACATCAACCTCTTTTCTGAACTTCAGACCTGGACATTTAACTACCATCTCAAATTTAACAGATTTCTCTTCATTCATAATTTATTGGGTTGTTGAGAAAGTCATGGTGCATTATTGCTGAGAAAACCAGAAAATTACATCATGATTTTCCTGACAACCTGATATTTCTTCCCCCCGTCTTATTTTTAATTTAAGGGCAACATCATCTGCTGATAGTTTAATCCCAAATCTAGGTTCATCTTTGGGTACTTCATTTATTTTATTCTTTATTCCAAATAATATGGAACTTCAAAAAGTTCATGGAAAGTAGAATCAAAGTATAAGTTTATTTTGGTGTAAAAATTTTTGAAACCCATAGTTTTTTCTTTTCACAGTATAAATTTTCAATGAACATTTAAAAAAGTCATCACATATCTCAAATCCAACCATTACTCAGTATCTCACTACTAAGCATTAGTTTCTGTCCCATTTTCTCTCATCTGCATGGACTTTCTGTCCCCGTTTCCATCTTGGACTCTCTTCTCCATTCTCTGTCTGTATAAAGTTAGATGAAACCATAAATTAGGTTGTATCAATTATCAAACCCTTACATAACATTTTCCAGTATCTTCCAATTTTACTCAGAATTACCCCTTAACCATAACCTGAAAAGCCCTGGTTATTTGGCCACAGGCCTCCATCTCTGACCTCATATTTCTCTACCAGTTTCCTTGTTTGCTAAGTTTTCAGTACAGTGATTTCTTTATGTCACTTTCCCCTCTTTTCATATCTTTCTACCTCAACTACCTTTGCATTTGTGTTTCATTTTCCAGAAAATTATCCATTGCACACAGTCCCAACAACTCTTTCTAAAATATCTCAACTCTTTACTCTGTTCACTCTAAATCCAATTATCACCTCGTTGTGTTTGTAATACCATTTTCTGAAATAATCATATTTCAAATTATATTTTTATGCTTTATTATGCATTTTCTGTAAGATCTATGTGAACAAGAACTTTATCTATCTTGTTCTTGCCTTTTTTCCAGAGACTGGCATAGACTATCATAAGCATATGGGCTGCCCTCTCTGCCCCATTCCAAAATAACTTTTTGAAGTTAACTTAGTACTTCTTTGCACAATTCCTGTCATAAAGATTTCTTCAAAATGTTTATTAAATGAATGAATAAACATATCAGCGTGAATAAATTCATGCTAGCTACATTGACTGTATATTTTCATTTGCTCCTTGGAGAAAATAATTGAAGGTTTACATTAGCACTTACTATGTTATTTATGGTATATATAGATATGCTCAAGTCAACTATGAATTAGCCTTATATAGTTCTTATTCTAGGGCGGGATTCAATCATATTCAACTAACTACCTTGTGGTAAAGCCCTGGATTAGAAGAACTTCATAGGTATGGGGCTAAAGAAACATTTGGTCTAGGTAATTTAAGTCTTCCAACATTCTGGAGCCTAGAGATAGCCAATCACATAAACATCTTCCTTATACGATGGCTGGGTTAGGTCCATGCCTCCCAAGGGTACCATGTTTCATCATTTCACCCAAATTATCCTTTCATGGATCCAATGAGTCAGTCATGCTTTTGTCATTTGTTTTCCTCTGGTTGATGCTCTTTAGTCCACAGACCAACTATGAATAACTACTATAGTGGTTCTCACCCTAAGAGAGGTTATCCAAGGAGATATAATTTGGAGAAAAGGTAAGAATTTGGCTTCTAGGCTTATCTTTTGGATAGGAAAAAGCAGTGGAGATGGATGTAAAAGTTGACAGGAAAAACCCATTTTCCATAATCAACAAATTGACCAAGAATTTGACTTGGGTGTACTAGAGTACTCAAATTTTAAAACAAGAATTGCTTTCTAATTAGTCTGAAGTAGAAGAAAGAGAATCATTTTCAAAGCCTTTGGAAAGTCTGAAAGTCACCCACACCATGCTTGCTTATGAGCTTGAATAAAGTGAGCCAGTCGTTTTGTGGATTTTGCCTAGTGGAAGAAAACAGGGTTGTGTGGAGTATGGTCTGGCTGTGTGGGTGCAAGCAAGTTGCTAATGAGCAACTCCTTTAGTCATCTTCTCTTTCCCAAATAAAGGCAACTACATTTTTTCCAGGTCTAGTTCCAAAAACCTGGAGTCAGCCTCAGTTCCTCTCTCTCTCTCTTTCTTACTATTTATCCCATCCATCTAAATATCCTATCAGATCTACATTTTATAGATCCCAAGTCCAATCACTTTCTTCTCCTCAGCAGTCACAGTTCAGATCTAAACCACCTTCGTCTCACCTGTATTAGTGAAAAAGGCTTTTCCACTATCTATCAGCTCTTAGCAGAGTAATATTTTTCAAATGTGTTAGATCTTATCTCTTTTCTTCTTAAAACTCTTTAGTGACTTCCATCCCATTTAGAATAAAAGTCAATGTTTTTCCAACAGCCCCCTGAGTCCTGTATGATTAGGCTTCTAGAATCATTCTGATTTCATCCTAGTCTCTGACTAATTCACTTCATTCTAGCCAGTTTGTCTCCTTGTTATTTTTCAGATATATCAAACATATATCTACCTAAGGGCCCTTACACTTGCTATTCATTTCTGCCTGGAAGACTCTTCCCCAGATGTCAACATGGCTCCCTCCCTCATTCTATGTCTTTACTTAAAGTTCCTGTCTCTCAGTAAGATCCTTCCTACTAGATAATGGTAGCTCTCTACTATGCTACTAACACATTTTTTCCCCCTGGAGTATTTCCCTTCATTTGACATATATATTTTTTACATCCCCCAAGAGAATGTTAATTTCCACAAAAGGTATAAGTTCTCTCTGCTTTGTTTGATTCTGTACCTGTAATTCCAAGAAAACCTGAAATAGAAGAGCCATCGAATAACCATTTACTGAATGAATGAATCTTTTGAAGATTGAGTAGAATACTAGATGTAGTAGTGCACATGGTAAATAAAAGGTATTTTCAACAAATATTAATTTCTATCTTTGCTCCTATCATATTGATTACAATGTCTGCCATGTTTGGAGTGGTGTACCATTATGGAAACAGCAGATTAAAAATAAATACGGGTTAATTCATAGATGGATAATGCATACAGTATTATTTATAGACTTAAAATCAAGTCCCAATAAAAATGATATACCTTTTGGTCAGAATAATAAAACATTTGATTATTTTATTTATAATGTGGCTTGCATGACTAGGACAAGTAGCAAATGATAAACTAAAAATTCAGATTGATAGACTTTATTGGAAATGAAAGAAAACTGTAGTAAGTCTCCTTTCACATCATAAAACACAAAGCATTGGGTTTGAATCTTAGTCTGCCTCTGATAAGCTGTGTTCTTTGGACAGGAAATTTAAGGTTCTCAGAGAGCCTCAGCTTTTCTGTCTAGAAGATAAGTATGTGATATTTCCCTTGTTAGATTGCTAAAGGGATTACAGAATAATACATGTGAAAGAATGTATCCCAGAGTTTAATTGATGAAAAATAATAACAGAAGTTCATTTCCATTAGCTAACAGTCTTGCCCTGATCCTGTTTTCTTCTTTAGCTGTAAACAACAACTTAAAGGAAGTATGGTCACTTGGGAGAGGACTTTCCTGTGTGTGTGCATGTTGTATTGCCCTCTGAAGTAAAAGCAGATATCCTGTGTTCAAAGTATACTTGACCAAGTACTGTTTTTTTTTTTTAATTTAAAGTTTATTTATGTCATTATTTCCTGAGAGAGAAAAGGAAGAGAAAGAGAAAAAGACACCCTCAATAGGCTTTCATTATGTTGCAATATCCCCATTCCTCCCTACTCCCCCAGTGTCCAGCTTTTCTATCCAGCCAGGATCATGGATCCAGGATGACCCAAAATCCAAATCTCTTATCATCCACATGGCTTCCAGCACTGCAGAGAGGAACCCTAGCATTTGTATCACTGTACCAGGGCCTGATTTTTTCTTTTGGTATATGTAACAACTGTAGGAAGTATATATAGGTACCATACTCTAGCTGCAGAAATCAAAAGCTAGAGTGCTTAAGTCCCTCAACATGGGTCACATAAAATAGCTAGTAATTAGCTGAGCCTGAGTCTTCTGATGCTGTGACCTGACCTGTTTCCACTACATCACATGGTGCTCACTGAGAAAGTCAAACTACCCAGAAGTGTCATGTGGATGTTCTGCCTATAGTTTGACACTTGATTTTCTGGTTTCTAAGTGCCATAAGCTGGTGAATTTACCTCTGGTGTTGTACTCATTGCTTTATCGTTTTTCTTAGTTGAAACTTCCATTTGTAAATACGTTAAATACCACTTGGTCTTTAGCAAATATTCTACTAGTGTTTTTTTCTTAAAATAAATGACCTAAATTCATTTTTCTCTAATCCATTGTATGCCTTAGTAACAAACTCACCTTCCTAAATACAGTTTTCATTACATCACTCTCTAGTTCAAGATAGGGAATGGATTCTTATTCCCTACGATATGAAATCTAACTACCTATCTTGGCCTTTACCTAACCATCTCAGCGTATACTCTCCTCTTTGCTAACACGGACTATCTTCATCAATAAACTCCTTATTCCCTCTAGAAGGTCTTCTATCACTGCCCCTGACACACTAACCTCCCCTTCAAACCAATGGTTTTTAGGGACCCATGACTTTTTTTCCCCCCTAAATGAGAAGAATGTTTTGACCACCTACAGATTGTCATTTTTCCAAGCTTGGACCTTGAAGAAACATTAACTTCATAGCTTCATAATCACTTCACAAAATACTAAATAAATAAATAAATAAATAAATAAGGTCAAAATAAAGAACACTCTGTTCCAAGAAAAGAGAGTTGGAGGGAACCAGCAGTTAGCATAATGGCTATGTCCCTGGACTCCCACGCAGTCGACCGCAGTTCGCGTCCCGGACCTGGTGGCTTAAAACTCACGCCAGGTGCATGTGCGTGCATGCCCAAGATCCCGAGAGGAGAATGGAGGAGAAGGGATTGCGACGTGACCATCCCCCGGGGGGGTGATTTCTCGCTTTCTGTTTCTATGTCTCTCTCTGACTGCCTGGCGAGCGCACCTGCCCTACAGCGGGGAAAAACAAAAAAACAAAAAAACAAAAACAAAAACAAAAAACACTCTCAAAAAAAAAAAAAGGAGTTGGATATATAAGTATATGGTATGGATTTACATAAAATGGAAATAAAATGTGGTGTAATAATCAGGTTGTATATGTTCTATAATACACACACACATGTATGTTATAATATCTTTTTCTCTTCATTTTTCTTCATTCTCAGATGGATGAATATTTAATCATTGATTGAAATCTGTTAGAACATGAGGATTTGGTCTCCTATTCCACTTATATTCAAGATAAAAAGCATACTGGATATAGCTTATATTACTTCTGGGTTTTTAGTCCTCTTGCTAAATAAACTCCTTGAGAGCAGAGATCACATCTTGTACTTCCTCTACATTCCTCATAGGCTTTAACTGGGGCAGGCTGATCACAGGAGAAGACACAATGTATGTGAATTCATATATAAGCAAGACAACCTGACATACTGCAGACAATGCATTTTGGGAGACAATTACCTCTTGGGTAAAATAAAAACAATCCAATTCACCCAATATCAGCTCTCTGGCATGCAGCCCTCCAGCCTGACCTCTTTGTGACCTCTTCTACTTCACAGAGCCCATTGATCACCTGAAGCCTCCTTCACTTATCTTAGTAAATCATTTCACGCACTGTTCCCACCATCCCTTCAGGATGAGCAGAAGAGATTGTCCTAAAAAAGACAGATCAAAGCAAGACACTACTTGAACCTTAGCAATCAGTTTATGTTCTCTGATGGAACAAGTAGGTAGATTTTCCAGCAACTTTTGAGTCTGTCTCTGCACAGTGAAAAAGATACTTAGAAAAAGAATCAAGCACAGTGTAAGGTTCCTGGCAGTGTGTGGGAACCCACAATATATTCTCACACAATTAAACATTTAATGAGGCCATCTTAGAAAAGATGCTGTCTTCAGTTGTAGTTAGTGTTTTCCCTTCATCAAAGACTTTATTAAGAGGTCATTATGCCTGGAAGCATCTTGACCACTGACGGTTTTCCTCTTCTTTGCTCTCTGATATTACATGCTCGGTTAATGGGCCATGTCTCAGAGCTCTCTCCCTCCCAACTCTTGTTCCCTCCCTCTTGCTGACCATTCAATATATCCAGTCTTGGTCCATTATTCAGCTTCTGTTTTAACTCTAACATGCTTACCATCACAGCGACCTAATACAAGACCAACTTCAGATTCTCAGCTAGGTTTGTAGAGTGGATATGATGTTTCATATCTGTATCTCTCTGTATATAGCAAGCTGAGCCCTTTGCAATGATTATCTGATTTAACCTTCACAACAAACTGGTGAGATAGGTATAGTTATCCTTGTGTCATAGATAAGCGAACTAAGCCCCAATGAAATATTGTAACTTGCTTATGGCAGCACAGCTGTGGTGAGGGATCAGGGATTCAAATTCTGACTGCCTAACTCTGAATGTTCTACTCTTTTTTCTCTCGCCTGTCCTGTTGTACAAGATGGCTAGTTGTTTTTTACATAGAAGATTCTTGTCTGAAAAAGGAATGAGCCAATAATCCTCCATCCCTTAGCTGACAGCCATTGTAAAGCCAAGAGAAATTAGTGGACCTGTCAGTTCCATGAGGATTGGGTGTCTTAAAACTGGTTCACATAGGAACTGGTTCAGACTGATGAAGAGGCTGATTTACAGACACCAATTTAACAGCTCAGTGATGGTTGGAGTTAAGCCAGATCTAGGTTAGTTTTCATTTTACCAACCTCATAGGAAAGTAGATGTGCCAATTAAAAGACAGATCATGGATAAAAGTACACAGTGGCTAGCCCCGTAGCTAGAGCCCAATACATATATATTTAATCTCTGACATTCAGCTATAGTCACCTTACACAGAACTCCATATATTTGGCCCATGCTATATTTTATTTAAGATTTTTTTTCTTCATTCATGATAAAGAATGAGAGAGAGAGAGAGAGAGAGAGAGAGAGGCACCCTTCACAGGGCAAGATCATGCCATGATCCCCTTCCTTCAGTCTTCCAACCCTGCCACGCAAGAGATTGAAACTGACAGGTAGCTTCCAGCCCTGTAATTGGGTATACTACCAACTGTGGCATAGATACTGGACCATAGAACGTTCTATGTTTTAGATGCCATGTTGAAATCATGCTGATCCTCCCCAAAATAATACCTATTTGATTAGATGAAAGGATAGAAAGTTTACAAAATCAGGACAAGCTTGCACCCAGGGTAGAGTCCAGAAAGTTATGTGACTCTTCTGCCCTCATCTACTTCAGAACTACATCATCCAGCAAGAGCTGAAAGAAAAATGCCTGCAGCCTCTAGTGGAAATGGTCTATCACAATTGCCCTCCATAAAGTATTTGTTTCCACTACAGAGTGAGCCAGTGGACAGCCTCTGAACATAGAAGGAACGAGTCCACCTGGAATTTATAGTTTGGTGTTCTCGCATCTTTTAGTCAGAGAGGGAAGTGACTCATGTTTTCTTCCCACATAAATTGCCTTTGTTTTCTTTCTATTTGGAGGCCTACACCTGTCAGATAATGAGATTTGAAGTATCCGATTGTTTGCCATGAAAACTCACAAAGGAGAGCACCATTCCCAAAGATGAATTCCTACTGTGAGATATTAATCTGGGAATTCAGAAACCTGGTGGAAATAGCCTCTATGGGAAAGTTTAAATAGACAGTCACTGCAGTGTATTTTAATGTTATTTCCTCCTGTTACTGCTAGGAAAGAGCACCATCAATGAACAGGTGGCATGACATCTCCTGATCCTGCCAAATAACTGAAACAATTACATCCTTCAAAACGAGAAGCAACTTGGTCCAGGAGGAAGAACTACAAGAATATTGATAAAAGGGAAGTTGCTGCTGCTAGGTGATGAGGTATGGTCTAACAGCAAAATTTGGAATGTAGGGCTTGAGGGCAAGTCACAACTCAATTCTGCAGCAGTTAAATGACCTGGGGTAAATTACTTGACCTTTCTGGACTTTGGTTTTAGAGTCCCATTCTATAACAATGAATAGGGTAATGCCAACAGGAAAATATTTATATGAGCTATTATAAACAAACGTATTTTTAAATCTAATAAAATTTCAGCAACTCAAACAGATTGATTCATTTAGATAAATGGCTCTTTTCGAATACAAAGCTTATGCCAAAGACTTGCAACATTAGCAGAAAACAGTTGTTTTACCTTAAAGGCTCCTGGTTTAAAAATGGGTGGAAGGGAGCAAACGGTATTAAGTCAACATAACATAAGCTAACTTGGGAGATAACACTCAGTTTCCCTTGGCTGGTTTGTTTCTATTTTGATTGAAGGCAGGTGGCGTGGGTATGATGTATTTTTATACTACATGAGAGCAAAAAAGAGGGATTTTATTTTTCTCAATTTATGCAAATTTGAGTTCCTGTAATATCTTCATTTGAGCTCTTGCATTTTAACAGTAATATTGTTTTTGTCCCTCTGTAATAGCAGGCATGTCAAAGAGGGACCTCACAATGTGAAGTTATGTACATGCTTATACTCCTTAAGAGTACTAATTACCTTGAGTGTAAAATTTTAATCAAATAACGTTTAATACATTTCTAGGGAACATAAATGCTTCCAATTATGAGAAATAGTAGATGAAAGCAATAATAAATCAATGCAGAAATTCTGGTTACATTTTAATACTTCCATAGTATCAAAATAACATATAAAGTGAGCTGGTACCTCCATTGTCTTCAGCCTCCATAAGAACAGAACATTTACATGAGATGGGAGACAGGGAAGTTTCCCCATGAACTCTGGAGAGAGCTTTAAAAGATAATCACCCCTATCACCTCCTATGAAGTCTCATAGTTTTTGAAAGGATCGTTCATATCTTCTTATTTGATCTTCACTACAAATTGGTAAGAAAGGCAATTCAATTTAAAGAAATGAAAACTAAGCCATTTGCCTAATTTACTCAGTCAACCAAGGTCAGTCCCATGACTAGCCTTCTGGTTCCATCCCAACCCTTATGCCACATCTGGAAGTTCAGGACATGATATGCCTTTTGGTTGCTTATATAAAATTCAGGGAACACTTTGAAGAGTAATAATGTAGCAAAAATGAGTGAAGAGCTTCTTGATAGCATGTTTATAAAAGAGAAAAATAAGTTATGAAATTATAAACAACTTCTTAAAAATTGTGTAGAAACTATGAAACCATAGGGATTTATAAATCTATGCTGTAATCCAGTTTTCCAACATTGCTGGCATGAATCTTATGATAAAGTTGCTACTCTTTTAGTTTATTGTTTCTGTTCTTCAAATCACAATTCTAGACAGAGAGAACTTCAAATTCCAGAAGAGAGGATACATTAAGTATAGACTCACACATCGCATGGGTATGCAGTGAATTTGAACAAATCAATTTAAATAATGTTTACAGTATTCAAGTGGATAGAATTTTAATGATTTCCTTGGTGCTATCATTTTAAGTTGGAAGGGGAAAAAAGGAAAGCAGAAGACTACAGAGAAACATGGGATAATAAACTTTAACTCTAATAATGAAATTCATACCCAGTATGTTTCACTATTAGATCATTTAGATGACAAATTTGATATAACGAATGAAAATTATTGCAAATTGAGACTATTAGGGATGAAATCACGAGACACTCAACACATGCCAGCATGGTTGGAAGATCCACTTTAGGGCCAAGCCCTGTGTGAAGTAATGAAGTGCATAGTCACTAGCCAGCAGAGGGCCCAAGACACACGATACACATTTATAGACACACAAATCCAACACTACGACCACAATGGTCCTCACGGATTGGAAAACTCAGCAATTAAGTGGCAAGAATGAGATTAGAACCTGGACATCCAGATTTTTAATGAATACCTTGTCACACTAGATGATATACAGAATTTTCTTTTATACTTATCTCCATTCTCAGTCTTAATGAATGAGTATGTTTTGCTTCCATGAGCAGAAAAAAAATAATGAAGGAAAAATAGGAGCCACAGAGAAGGTGAGAATCCTAGATTGCAGAGTGTTCATAAAGGAGATGAGCTTGGATGGAGAGAATGTAGATAAGGAGAGAGAGAGTGGTAGAGAATATATCTGAAGTGAAGATGACTGGGATGGGGTGGTATTGGGAACATATTTAGCAAAGAGAAAGGAATCGAAGTATGTACAATGCGTTAAGGAGCTTCAGAAGAGTGTAGACTGCAGGTCTTTGTAGGAAGACTTAATCCCCTTTGTACCTGATCATGTTGTGGGTATTTAATACACTAGAAGAAAAGAAAGGAGGGAGGAGGAAGAGGGGAGAGAAAAAATTGGAAGAGCGTGAGGAATGAAGAATATAGGAAAACCATGAGGATAAGGGAAGTTAAAGCCTCATGTAGTGATTGTGCACTGTCAATTCTTGGAATTATGACTTAATGTATTAAATGATTGATAGAAAGCCATTGAAAACTGTCATTCAGGAAATCCCCTCATTTTAGATCATATTTAGAAACAGCATTATAGCAACAATTAAAAAAAGACAAAAATACATAGGTTTAGGATTTTTTTTCTTTCTTTCTTTCTTTTTATTTTTTCTGGAGAGGTTTTTGCTATAGAGTGCGTGCACTCGCCAGAAAGACAAAGAGAGAGAGAGAGAGAGTTAGCAAGCAAGAAATCAACCCCAGCGGGGATGGCCACTCCACAATCCCTTCTCCTCCATTCTTCTCTAGGGATCTTGGGCACACACGCACATGTGCCCAGCATGAGTTTAAGCCACCAGGTCCGGGATTCAAACCACAGTTGACTACGTGGGAGTTCAGCAACACAGCCATTATGCTAACTGCTGGTCCCTAGGCTTAGGATTTCTAGAACTTCTCGCACTGTTTTTTAATCGCCTTAATTTGGTATTTTGGTTGAAACTTCCAAAACTAAATTAATGAGCTATTTTGAACATAATTACTACCTAAGATGGCCTTTAAAAAACTTGTTATAGCAACCAGCAGGTGGTATAGTGGTTCCATTGTTGGACTCCCACACAGTTGACCACAGTTCGAGTCTCAGACCCGGCGGCTTGAAACTCACACTAGGCACCTGTGTGTGCACGCTCAAGATATTAAGGGGAGAATGGAGGAGAAAAGACTGTGGCATGGCCATTCCCCAGGAAGTGATTTCTCACTTTCTGTCTCTCTGTCTTTCTGGCCAACACATGCTCCTTATAGCAAAAATTTCTCTAAACAAAACCAAAACAAAACTAAAAACCTTTTTATAAGACCTGAGTTTGGAAAATGTATTACAATTAGCATAATTGATTATATTCAAATATGAGTCAAGTTTAAAAAGCTACAATTTTTTTTAAACAAAAAAGACAATAAACAAAGTAAATGTGTTAAAAAAAAAAAAAAAAAAAAAAAAACCTCTTAGCCTTCATGATAGAACCAAGCTGAAATATTTAAAAAGCCCTCGGTATGCTGCTAGTATTAAAATGTAGAGGTTATGCAATTTTTAAAAACGCACACATACAAAAGTCTTCCTGCACAAATTCTAAAATACATGCTTTGCAATCCAACTAATGGACATGAACAACTAATATGAGACATGTTCTCACTCCAGACAATGACTGGAAATTCTGCTCTCTAACTTTCAGGACATTACCTTTCTCATGGAATGAGTTCTTCAGAGACAAAATCCATCATAAAGTCAACCCCGCGATTGACCTATGGAGTGTTGAATTACATAATTTCTACTCTCTGCTTCAATTAACGAGAGGGAGAATGATGTGCACTACATAGCGATGAAACCCCAGGCTCTTGGAAGCTAGCTGTAAAGCTCTAAAGCTGTGGAGAAGAATAAGGGATGACCTGAATTGGGGATGGTAAATAAGGTAGTACAAACTCTTCTGAAATAATTAAGTAACAAAAAAGGAATGAGCAGACAAAAGCAAACCAGTGAGAGACAGATCTATAGAAATTACCAAATCAACCATGTGGCCTTTAGAATGAAGGGATCATTCATGTGTTGCAAAAGATTAAGTGAATCTGCAAGAGCCATAAAACCTTGCTTCACTATGAAGAGAATTCAAAGCTGCACAAAAATTCAACTAGCACACCAACAAATATTTTTAAAAAAAAAAAAAAAAAAAAAAATTAAAAAAATTAAAAAAAAAAAAAAAAAAAAAAACCTCTTAGCCTTCATGATAGAACCAAGCTGAAATATTTAAAAAGCCCTCGGTATGCTGCTAGTATTAAAATGTAGAGGTTATGCAATTTTTAAAAACGCACACATACAAAAGTCTTCCTGCACAAATTCTAAAATACATGCTTTGCAATCCAACTAATGGACATGAACAACTAATATGAGACATGTTCTCACTCCAGACAATGACTGGAAATTCTGCTCTCTAACTTTCAGGACATTACCTTTCTCATGGAATGAGTTCTTCAGAGACAAAATCCATCATAAAGTCAACCCCGCGATTGACCTATGGAGTGTTGAATTACATAATTTCTACTCTCTGCTTCAATTAACGAGAGGGAGAATGATGTGCACTACATAGCGATGAAACCCCAGGCTCTTGGAAGCTAGCTGTAAAGCTCTAAAGCTGTGGAGAAGAATAAGGGATGACCTGAATTGGGGATGGTAAATAAGGTAGTACAAACTCTTCTGAAATAATTAAGTAACAAAAAAGGAATGAGCAGACAAAAGCAAACCAGTGAGAGACAGATCTATAGAAATTACCAAATCAACCATGTGGCCTTTAGAATGAAGGGATCATTCATGTGTTGCAAAAGATTAAGTGAATCTGCAAGAGCCATAAAACCTTGCTTCACTATGAAGAGAATTCAAAGCTGCACAAAAATTCAACTAGCACACCAACAAATACCCGATGTTACCAGGAGGAAAAAGATTATCTTTACCTGGAGTCTAGTCCATTTCAGAGAAATTGCTTAGGATTCTTTAGGAACAAGCTACTTAGTAGAAACCCTAAACAGTAAAACAATAAATGGATGATGAACATACAAGAAGGAAATAAAACACCTGACCTACCCTTAACACGAGTTATGGAAGCATAAATTGTCTGGTGTGATTAATATTGATTTCATACTACTTTACTGAATTCTTGAATATTTCAAGTCTTCAAAACTATCAGAGGATTTTTGCACATATTTTTTTCATCCTAGAGGAATAATATATTAAAGAATATGTGTCACTTTCTTTTCAATTTGATTTGTTTTCTCCCACTCATATTAGAAATTTATTGAGAAAGTCATCTCTATTCATTATTGTTCTGCAAAAGCAAGGATGCTGGTCATCTCAGAACCTCACATCTTCCTTCCTTGTATTTGAGCTGGACTCCCAGAAATTCCAGAAAGCTAGTAATGTATTAGGTTTTGCATTAACCACTAGGAAATACAACAGAAATGGGGCAGACAGTAAAACATACACATGCACAAATGCATACGAACATAGACACATATACACACATATCCATGTAAACACATGGAGAAAGCATCCAAAATCCATTTGTGAAGCTAAATAAAGTTTTCTGTTTTTGAGGATTCTAGAAGTATCTCTCAGAAATATTCACATTCAAAACTCATCTGCCGGGGCTGGCAGGTGGTGTGGTAGTTAAGGACACTGGACTCCCACATGGCCAACCGTGGTTCAAGTTCTGGACTTGACGGCTTACGTTCTCACTTTTTCTCTCTATTTCACTCTGTCCCTCTCTGGTCACATTAAAAGAAAATAAGTAAATAAAGCTAAATAAAATAATTCTAAAAAAAAAAAAACCCTTCATCTGCCAAGACAAGAATTATTTTAGAATACAATGAATATAAACAGTGAGGCTAGAGTTCTGGCTCAAGAAAGAAGGGAGGCAATACAAGAGGAGGTAAGCAGTGGACCAGCCTGTGGTATTGTGGTTAAGGCATCTGGATCCCATGAGACCCACTGTACATTCCATCTCAGACCCAGCGACCTGAAAAACATGCCAGGCACATGTGCATGTGAGCCCAAAGTCTCAAAAGAAGAGAGAAATGAACAAAAAGAGATTGCAGGGTGACCATCTTCAGTGGAGGGATGCTTTCTCTATTTCTTGCCCTCCCTTTATCTGAAGGGTGAATGTGCCACTGGCAAATTAAAAAAGAAAAAAAAAAGAGTAGGTAAGTAGTAACTTGGCACAAACAACAAAAAGCATAATTTCTACAACTAGGGAAGGCCATCCATTTATGACACATCTGGAGAGGAGAAATCAGAGGATGGGAATAAAAAATCCAGTCAAAAAGATACTAAATGATTGATGAGGCTGTATTTGAAAAAGACTTAAAGTTAGAGAATGAAGAAAATCCAGAAATTTTAACCACTACTGCTATTTCCAGATTTCTCTCAGAGCCATCTCCTCAATAGGAAACACAGTGTACACACTTAACCATTGCAATTACCATTTTCCTGACATGCATAGAGTATGGGGAAGGGTGCAGAAGGTAAGGATTCTATTTTCAGATTTCTGTTCAGCTACCTCAGTTTGGTGTCTCCCTCAGCTTAGTCGCCAAGCAAGATGAATGGAGATATGTCATATTCAGGAAATGGACAGAGGTTAAATAGCCCACTGCCATCTGTCCCCGATTAGGGGCAATTGCTGAGGTGGAGCAACTTTGAAAGCATTTCCTTAGGCTGGACAGTGCATTCACTCATTTAACATGGCTGATAGCCGCTCTCCTGCCTCGGTCAGTGTCCTTATTCAAAAGCAATTGTTGAGGTGGAGCAACTTTGAAAGCATTTCCCTAGGCTGGACAGTGCATTCACTCATTTGACATGGCTGATAGCCACTCTCCTGCCTCGGTCAGTGTCCTTATTCAAAGTCCTTTTTTTTAACTTTTTTTTTTTTTTGGAGAGGTTTTCGCTATAGGTCGCGTGCGCTCGCCAGACAGAGAGAGACATAGAGACAGAAAGCGAGAAATCACCCCCCGGGGGGATGGTCACACCACAATCCCTTCTCCTCCATTCTCCTCTTGGGATCTTGGGCATGCATGCACACGCGCCCAGTGTGAGTTTTAAGCCACCATGTCCGGGATGCGAACCGCGGTCAACTACATGGGAGTCCAGCGACAATAGCCATTATGCTAACTGCTGGTTCCCTCAAGGTCCTTTTATATGACATTATTACAGAAAGGAATTGCCTCTCCCAGGAGTAATGATAAACCAGGTGAAAACTGGTGAGTTCTACAAAAGTGGTATAAAGGTATTTTTCCAAAGATGTATTTGGGTTGATGGACAAAAGCTCCATCCAGTCTTGTATACTGGCAGGCATTTAATGCTAAGCTGGTGTCCTATGTCCTAACTCGAACAGGAGGCAGGTTGGGACCTCAGCGAAAAGACCCCACGAACAACTAGCGATTGCAATTATATCCTAGAATGCTCTTCCTGCATATTCATTCCTTTTGGCCCAATAGTACTTATCTTTCAGGGTCTGATTTTAGTGTTACCTCCTGTGGGAAGTCTTCCTAGTTTTATGCAACTAGATAATATTTCTCTCTTCTCAATTTCTGTGACATGTCTTCTTTAGCAACTGGTGCAGCATTTTCATTAGAGCTCGTATCTGAAGTCAGACTGCCTTGGGTTCACAAATCTGACCTCTGTGTTGCAGTTTTTCAATTTATAAAACGGGATAAGAAGAGAACCTACCTTTTATCAGATTGTTTTGAGGAAAAATGAAGTAATCTTTATAAGGTGCCTAAATCATGTTAAGAGATATATACAGGTGCTTACAATTACAATTACTATTACAAGTAATACAAACTTCTCGACCACCTCTTATGGAACTAGTTTCTTGAGGTCAGAATCTATGCTTAACTAGTATGTTTATTCTATATAAAGTATAGCACGCTGCTTAGCATATGATGATATGAATAAATAATGTCATTTTTTTCAAATGTTAGTTTTTATAGGTAGAGGCCTTGGGCAGCAGACAGCTTGGAGGGAAGGCAGATAAGAGCAGGCAGCAGGGACGTCAGGGGACGGATCATTCTCTAGATCAGCCTCTTCCAAAGCAAAAAGGTTTTCAAGGAACAGAGTCAAATGGATTGTCCAAATCCAGACAACTGTCACCATCAGGGGGACATAATCTATTAGAAGAACAGTGGCAGTGAGAAGCCCACATAGAAAGAGAAACGCCTTAGCTAAGTTCTTTAGGCCCTAACTGTTTAAGGTCAATACAATAGTAAGAGAATGGTCTGTAGGACCTTGAGAACCAATAGTATTCAGCCCAACATAACAGAGTAGACTCACTATTGTTTTAAATTTTTTAAAAAAAGTTTATTTAGTTAGTTCTTCGGCCTTGGGCAGCAGACAGCTTGGAGGGAAGGCAGATAAGAGCAGGCAGCAGGGACGTCAGGGGACGGATCATTCTCTAGATCAGCCTCTTCCAAAGCAAAAAGGTTTTCAAGGAACAGAGTCAAATGGATTGTCCAAATCCAGACAACTGTCACCATCAGGGGGACATAATCTATTAGAAGAACAGTGGCAGTGAGAAGCCCACATAGAAAGAGAAACGCCTTAGCTAAGTTCTTTAGGCCCTAACTGTTTAAGGTCAATACAATAGTAAGAGAATGGTCTGTAGGACCTTGAGAACCAATAGTATTCAGCCCAACATAACAGAGTAGACTCACTATTGTTTTAAATTTTTTAAAAAAGTTTATTTAGTTAGTTCTTCATAACAGATGGACACAGAAGAGAGAGAAAGACAAGCACTCCCAGCAAGTTCTTCACACTGTGATCCTACCCTTAGTCTCAGCCACTGGCATACATGTATGCCTGGTGTACCCTTGAAGAGCTCAAATGTAACCTGGGACCTTCCCACTTGGCCTCTGCATCACAGATCATTGCATTATCACTGTTCCACCAAAGCAGGCCATAGACTGAGTCTTGTGGACAGAAAGATACAGATAATAATTCTACCTCCACATGTGACTCTGTGACCTTGGGTCAGTTATTTAAGCTTATCTATATAATGGAACTAATCATCCCTAACGTTCAGTATTGGTGGAAGAATCAGCAATAAGTAACTAGATGGATGTTGGACCATACGAAATGTTCAAATGCTGGCATTTAGTCTCCTTTTTATTCTTGTAACACTTGACAGAGAGTGGCTCATGAGCACAAGAGTCACTTCCTAGTCCTAGGGATGACATGGCTGGAACAACCTCGGATGGTAATGGACTGACTGAGGAGAAAGCTCGACCACTGCTGGTAAGGATGGAAGAAGGCAGCAGCTCAGCCCTTCCATCTTAACATTTTTGCATACAAATTAACCATACAAATATTCTTTGATCCATTCCCAAGAATAGCCCCACCTTCATTACTGAAATCACCCAGCCAAAAAGCATAATTCTGTGGTTCTTTCTTTGAAGGTAGGTTAAACTGGGGGCTAGGACAAGGATAGGACAGAAAAAGGAAAGCCAGTTAAAGAGTAGAGATATTTGGGGGAATGAGAGAATACTTGAGTTGAAGTGATATAATTCCACAACAGCTAGCTGAAAAATGAGAAACTCACTCAATACATTTTGCCAAACAGCTGCTTTGATTGATTTTTTTCTTTTTTTAAGCCCTGAACTAACCAAGTTGTCCAGTCGTCAGAATTCTGTAGTGTAAGCCACAGACTGTGTTGCTTTAAGAAATAAGGGATGGCTTGAAGCAAGCACTTCTAATAGGCCATAGAATAGCATTAAGAATTCTGAAGGGAAAGGTGGTAAAAATAAAAATAAGCAGATTTTCCAAAGCTACTTCTACCTACATATCATTGAAGCAATCCTGTGCTCTTTGAGATTTATTTTAAATTAAATTCAGAGTCACAAGACAAGAGTGACTCGGGAGAGCTCCCCCACAAAACAATTTTTTTTCTTTTTTCTTTTTTTTTTTAATCAATCAGATTGCACAGAATTATAGCTAAATAGATGTACTCAGTGCTAGAAATGTAAAGATAATACTCTTTTACTCCAGGTTTTAGTATTGAAGCAGGCTTCAGGGCCTTTTACTCCACCTTTTCTTTTAAAAGACATGATACTATAATCGAAATTAACTGAAGACAAAAGGATAGTTAATTGTTGCCTGTTGGTTTTTCATTCTTCTAAATGTCTTCACCTATAAACTAAAATACAACTTCATTTTGAGCTGCTTGCCGCAAACCGAAGCTGAAAAGTGAAACCTAAGAGGGAAGACAAGCCTTTAGGGGCAGGATGGACAACAGAAAGCTAAATTCTGTTGAAAGCTGAATTCACTAAATTAGAGCTGCTTCCTCATTCATCTTTCAAACCCTGAGGCCTTCCCATGCCCTAACCTTCTATGATTGCATATCCTAGGGACAATTGTAAAAATAGATAAATTTTGTTTCATCAAAGCAATTCGTGTTCACATTTTAAAAATCAAATACTATTAAAAGGTTTATAACGAAAAATTGCATTCCCCTGGCCCACCCTACAGTCTGGCCCCAGGCAACAACTTTAAACACTTTAGTTGTTTCTTCTGGTACCTTCTCTCTCCATCTCTAATACTAGACTCATAGTGCTCTTTTTCTTGAAGTATCTTTTGAAGATACTGTTTATTAACTCCCTGGCGTTTTACTTGATGCTGAACTCTCAAACCACTCCACCTGTCCTTCCATCCTCCCAATGTTTCAATGATATATTTGAGGGGAACAAGCCACCCCAAATTAAGTGGCTTGGTGATATGCGACCCTATTTTTTATTGTGAGTCTCTGGACTTGCTTGGTGGTTCTGCTGCTCATCTACCTGGCTTCCCTTATGTGATTCTATTCAGGAAGTGGACTGACTGAGAGCTGCATTCTGTGGGAGCTTTCAGTCACAGCTTCTTAGTTCATTTTTCTAACTTGGGCTTCCTCAGAGCATGGCAGTCTCACAGCAGCATCCCAACAGAGAGTGTTTCAAAAACTTCGAGATGGAAGCTACCAGATCTCATTGAAGTCCAGCTTCAAAACGCTCCAGCACCACTCCCACCACATTATACTGGCCAGTGTAAATGACAGGGCAAGACTAGACCCCAGAACTGGGGAAATTAACCTTTTGATAAAGGAAGTATCAAAGTCTCACTGCAAAAGATATGCATAATAGGAGATGTTGTTGAGGACATCTCTGGAAATAAGTTACCACAACTCTAGCTATGTTTGTTTAATCAATAGTCAGTGTTTAAGTTATTATTTGAATATAGTCCACAGCAAAGCCATTTTTTTTCCTAGGGGTACCAATTACCTTATTTTGTGTTTGCTTTAGACATGAGTAGCTTTCGATATACCTACCTTTAATTTTTTTTATCAGATCAATCATGTATTCACATTTTCAATATTCAACCATATCAGATATCATACGGCCAAGAAAGCTCTTCTAACACTCTCCTGCTCTGATCTGAACTGGACGCTTTCTAGGTCTTGCTAATAAAGGATAAAAGAGGAACGAACATTTAGAGTCTTTCTTTTCAAAGCTTCTTTAATCTCTAAAATAAAAATCTCAGAGGACATCAGGTACACAAGAATGAAATTATGCATTTACAACAGCAAATTTTCATAATGCTAAAGAAAGGGGCAGTTTAGTGAAGTCAGAATAATTTCACAGGGACCTCTATAATGAGTTCAGAGTTTAAGAGACATGCATGAAATGATGAAACAATGCATATGACCAACTGGTAAGAAAACAATAACTAGCTTTACTTGATTCTTGCCATAGGTATGAAGGACAAACAAAAGGGTTCACTTAGTTTTGTAAGACGCAAGAAGAAAGTATTGTAACTAATGGTGTAATTTTTAATGAAGATCAAAGAGAAATTAGAACTTTGCAACCTATATTTTGTTTCTGTGTTCTTCAAAAAGAGAACTTTTTTAGCCCTGAAAAGGAAAAATAAAACATGGATTTGAGAAGAGGGGAGACAATTCTCATAGTCTTCACTTCCTGATTTATGACTTTTAGATATTAATGCTTACTTCATAGGTTTTGGAGGAATTCTTATTATCAATAATTTTTATTTAAGTTTTTTAAATTGTCAATTATGCATGTCTTTTGCAGTGAGACTTTGCTCCTCACCAGAAAGAGACAGAGAGGGAGACAGAGAGAAAGCACTCCCAAAGGGCATGATTATGCCACAATTCCATCTCCATTTCTCCATCCTACGGGGATTTGGGGCATATGCACACCTGTGCTTGGCATGGTTTTTGTTTCTGTTTTTTGGTTTTTTTTTCTTAATAGTAAAGCAGAAGTTTATTAGGAGAAAGTAAAGCAAGCTTCCATCAAGCAAGGAGAGGGTCCCCCCAAAATGTGTTGCCCCTGAGGGGCTACATTTCAGGTCTTTTTTCTAGTTAGAGTGAAGAACAGGCCTGTATTATTCATTTTTAAAAGTTCAAGTTACTGAGGCTGGGATTTGAACTATGGTTGGCCATGTGGGGTCTGTCTCCCCTAACCACCAGGCCATGAGCCAGCTCTGGGAGAATTAAATAAGATGATATATGTCAGGTGGCTAGGCAGTGTTTATACATAAAAAATTTTAATAAATTATTGTTGATCTTATATTATATTACTAAGAATTTATCACATGTATCGTTAACATTCTGTCAGAAATCTTGAAAGAATTAAGATAGAAAATGAAATCTTGTTTCACTAAATGGAGTATGCTGAAAACACATATAATGTGCTTAATGTCTAGCCTGAGTATATATATCTGAAACAAGATAAAATTGAAAATGTATGAACTCTAAGAGAATGAAGAAAAAAGATGAGAAATATAATATGTTGATGAAATACTTGATACACTTTTTAAACTTTTATTTTTATAAAATAAGATAATCAGAATTGTAGATTTGGGGGGGAAAATTACAAAAATGGTATGCCTAGCCATATCAAAACATTTCATGATATCTCCCTTTAAGAACTGTAGATTAAAAAAATAGAAATTTGGATATATAAACATAGTTCAGTAGATCTATAACTGAAAAAAATTATACATTAATGGAGGCAGGGCACAGGGCTCTGTTTTTGTTCCATCTAGCTCATTCATTCATTCAAAAATCATTTATTGAACATCTACTATGTGTGAGATGTTGAGCAAGAAAATGGGGGTTTTATCTACGAACAAAGAAACTTCCGCTGATTATTCAAATTAAGGACTTGGAGGCATAAGATGTTAAACCAAATTCTCTTTGACACACAAAATTCAGCCAAAGATTATAGGCATTGGAAAAAATAATCCAGGCTCAAAATTAAGTCAACAAATTATAGAAGTAGATGAATTCCATCACTTAGTTGTGTTAGCCTTAAGAACATATTTAGTGTCTTGGAGTCTCACATTCTTTGTGTATAAAATGGACATTGATATTTGATGACTGACTTGTTTTGAGCCTTAAAGCACAGTGTCTGGAATACGCTCGATTCTCAAAAAATAATAGTTTTTATTAATATGGGAATTATCTTTCCACCGAGAGTCATTTGTTCACGCATGCAAGGATTCTCAGAATGTACCAAAAGGCCAACAAGAATAATGTGAATGGTGGGAACCAGCAGCTAGCGTAATGGCTATGTCGCTGGACTCCAAC
>NW_006159776.1:1965660-1976906 GCF_000334495.1 Tupaia belangeri chinensis | reverse complement strand
GGGGTGATTTCTCGCTTTCTGTCTCTATGTCTCTCTCTGTCTGTCTGGCGAGCGCACGCGCCCTACAGTGAAAATCTCTCAAAAAAAAAAAAAAAAGAATAATGTGAATGGTTTAAGGTCAAATAATGAGTCATTGAGAGGGTTTCAACTTAAACACGTTTTTCCTTATTTCTGATGAGAAAATTTATATTCTATTCGGTAGTGACCGATGTTCAATGTTCAAATTGTCTTATGGAATGCAATTATTTAAGCAATTCTAAGGTACAATGATGGAGAATGCAAGGAAATCTTTTGGAGTTTAAAAGGAAAGGAAATGTTTTTATATCCACACTGGCATTTCTGTGTTTCTGTCATCTTAGGCTATGTAAACATAAACAACAGAGTTTTGAAAATTTCATTGTATTTCTTTCTTTTTTTCAGAGAGATTTTTGCTATAGGGCGTGTGCGCTTGCCATAGAGAGTCAGAGTCAGAAAGTGTGAAATCACCTCCCAGGGGGCTGCCCCCACCACAATCCCTTCTACATTCTCCTCTTGGGATTTTGAGCATGCACACACATGTACCCAACATAAATTTCAAGCTGCCAGGTCCGGCACTCGAACTGAGGTCAGCTCTGTGGGAGTCCAGCAACATCACCATTACCTCATTTACTGGTCCTCATTGTATTGCTCTCATTCAAGAATTGTCCTGCCCTACCAAGAGTGGTTTCCTTCTACAACTAAATACAGATTGGATAAAAAAAAATCTTGATACATCATGAGCAACTTTCCTTTGGCAAGCACAAGGGTCAATCAAATGGGATCAATTAAGTGAGATAAAGTAAGACTGAGCACACACTATGTGGTAAGATGTAGCATCTCACATTATTCTCATGGCAACCCATTATGAAAGTATTTAGTATCCTCATCTCTTTAGTAAAGAGAGAATTGTTAAGAGGTTCAGTGACTTTTCATGTCACACAACTAGGAAATCCAGATCTTTGTGATTCTGTAATTCTACACTTTCTCCTCCTCCATACTGCCATTGGCATGTTTCTGCCTATGATGAACCATAGGGTACTTAGGAGTGTTGAAAAACATTTTACTTATTAGGAACATCATACTTGCTAATTCCCACTTTCCAGAGAAAGATACCTTCTATTGGGCCTTTTCTTTGACAAGTCAACAATGAAAAGTTTAGAAATAGATTTCTAAGCAATAAAAATCTTAATATTTTTATACTATTTTAATTAGTATTTAAATGCATCCATATTTTTAAATAGATTTCATCATAGTCTACATGTAATTTTGAATCATTCATTTATTCACTCATTAAACACATATTTATTGAGTATCCATTATGTGACAGTCATTATTCTAGGAGTAAATATAGCAGAAAATAAGACCAAGTCCCTGATCTCACAGAGATAACATATAATGGAACAGACCAACAATAAATAATGCAAGCAAATAAAATATATTGCATGCTAGATGATAAATATGAAAGAGGTGAAAGTGCAGACAATGAGATGGAAATTAGGGGATAGGATCGTATTTGCAATTTTCGGTAGTTTTCAGGAAACACGTAGCTGAAAAGTTAACAACAGAGTAAATCCCTGAAAGAACAGAAAGAGTGAGGCTTATGGCTATTTGGTATGGTAGGCAAAATCCTAGGGTAATCCTGTGACCTTTGCTCCTTGGTTTGATTCTCAAAAGATATCTTGCCGATGTAATTACAGTTACTAATCACTTGACCTCAAAATAGGTCGATTATGTGTGTGGGCCTAACCTAATCACATACGCTCTATGAAAGTAGAACGTCTTCTCCAACTGATAGCAAAACAGAAAATTGGATTTAAACATGAGGAAAATACAGCATAAGAGAAGTTGTCCATTTCTGAGATGGAGGAGACATTCAGAAAGCCCTGGGAGAGGTCTCTGTGAATTGAGTCAACCCAGACTTACTGTCAGAAGGAAAGAGAAATCTTACCTGCAAGGAACTGAGTTCCTCCAAGAACCTAAATAAGCCAGGAAGCACATTTTCCCAGATTCTCCAGATGACAGTCCAGCTGGCCTTTACCTTGATGTTTGGCCTTGTGAAATCCTAAACTGAAAACTTAGTCCAGTCCACCCAGACCTCTAAAATTCATAACTAAATAATAAAGGGATGTTGTTTTAAGTGCCTACGGTCATGCTAATTTTTTATGCTGTAACAGAAAACTAATATGCAGGAGGATAGAAATAAAAAGGTCCCTGCACAATTTAATCATGTCTGAAGTGTTTGAGAAACAAAGCCACACTGGAAACTGTCTAAGCCAAGTGTAGTGAGTGAGGACAGAGAGGTAAGAATACTGAGTCATGGGACCAGCACTCAGTGTAATGGCTATGTCACTGGACTCCCATGTAGTCGCAGTTTGAGTCCTGGAACTGGCAGATTAAACTCATGCTGGGCGTGTGTGTGTGTGTGTGCCCAGGATCCCAAGAGGAGAAGGGATTGCGGTGTGGCCATTCCCCCTGGGGGGTGATTTCTCGCTTTCTGTCTATATATATATATGTATACACACACACACACATATATATATATATCACAATTTATTTAAAATCTTTCTCTCTAGTTAATTCTGTTGCTTCTAGTCTTTTGGTTATTAGACATTGCTATAAGAAATACCTTCATTACATAACACATTTTTCCTTCATTTTTTTAAAAGATGCTTATTTTCATAATGTTTGGATAATAATTTTGTTAGACTATTACAAGCATTGAGTATTATATTTTTAGATGTTCCTAGTTTAATAAGTTAGAATAAAAATAATTAAAACTCTTCTATGAATGCCTGACAATGTGACAATTTCTCCCAATCTGTTTCTTCGTAGCATTTCTGTTCATTAATTTTTAAAGGAGGTGATGTTTTTTCAATTACTGACAGCTGAAGAAATCAGTTGAAAGAGGTCTTGGACTTGATTTTGATCATAACTTGCTCTCCTTTAATCCCTGGTATTTCAGTTTCCTCAATTAGAAAGTAAAGATAGAATCTGGCTTCATATCAATATGACATTAATAAAGCATTTACAGAAGTGTTTCTTTGTATTTATTCCTATTTACGTACATCTATATAAGTGAATTTTGAACAACAACAAAAAAACCATAGTGTGCAAAGAACTGGATTAGGGATAAGTAGTTTCAAACATTTTTAGCATGTGGTGTAAACTTGAGTAAGTCACTTCACTTCTTCGTAATTTAGTTTCTGCATCTATATTATGAGGAATTTGGCATAACGTTTTAGCCAATTCTGTATACCATGAGTGTCTATGATATTGTATAATAACTACCTACAGAGTAAAAACCATAGAATCTGTGAAATTCTATCTTCTCTGTGAAGACATAAAGAGTGAACATTTGACCCCAAATTAATTGTTTGTGATCTGCTCTTTCAGATATCCCTTTTAACACTGCCTATTTCATCTTCTTTTCTTTCTCAAGTCTTCAAAAAATCTAGTGTCACTTAAAAATGGGAATATGTCTAAGAAACATATTGTTAGAGGATTCTGTCATTGTGCAAACATCACAGAATGTTCTGACACAACTCTAGGAGGCATAGCCTCCCACACACTTAGGCTATAGGCTGTAGCCCACTGTCACCACCATTGTATATGTGATCTGTCATTCATCAAAAAGTTATTACATCATGCATGACTATGGTTTCATCCTAGCTTCTACTTCTAAGATGGGAGGATACACCCAGGTGTCTTTATCTTATCTGCCAAAATTACCAATGATCAGAGAATTGTAGATGATGAAAACTGAATATTTAAATCATTTAAAAGCAAAACCTTAATAAATAGAACTCTGAAAATTTTAACCAAAGCCCAAACAATGAAAAGACAAATAAATAGGAATAAGGTAAAACCACAGATCTAGAAGACTTTTAAAATCACAAGTGAAAAAAGAAATTAATCATGATTGGTTAATTAATTCTACTTCATTCCAAAATATTTGATACTATAAATTGATGACTTTCAAGGTAAAAGGTACATGTTTGGGACCAGCAGATGGTGTATTGGTATGTTACTAAGACTCCCACATAGTCAACAGTGGTTTGAATCCTGGACTTGGCAGCTTAAAACTCAGGCCAGGTGGGTGTGTGTATGTGCCCAAAATCCCAAGAGAATGGAGGAGAAGGAACTTTGGCATGTCCATTCCCCCCTGTGGGTGGTTTTTGTTTTCTGTCTTTCTGTCTCTCCAATGAGTGCTATAGTAAAATCTCTCTCTCTCAAAAAGAAAAGGTACATCTTAAAATAGTAGAAGTGTGTAGACAAATAACTGTAGAAAAAAATTAAACCAGTATAAAAGAGACATTGCTAAAGAGTAAATCTAGTTAACTTTGTGAATTCTTTCAAAACATCCAGATGATGAAAATTATTCTGCTTTAAAAAATGTTCCTATACATCATTCTAATATAAAAACCTCAGAAAAGAGCATATTAAAATTAAAAGATACAATGATTTTTTTAATCCTATAGATGTAAGAATCCTAAATAAAACATCATTAGATTCAATCAGCAGGATAAGAAGAGAACATTCTGTTATTGGCAAGTAAGATTTATTAAAGGAATTCAAGGATGGTTTAACATGCAAATTGCATTAACAATTAAATGGGTTTTGATGATATTCAACAGTGCTGTGATTGCAATCTTCTTTATTAAAGGAATTTCCTAGAGAGCATGGTGGGTAAGGCACTGGACTCACACATGACTGGCCATAGTTTGAGTTTCAGACCTGCTGGTTTAAAAAGCACACCAGATGCATGTTTACTTCAGCACAAAAAGCCCCAAGAGGAGAATAGAAAAGAAGGGATTGTGGTGATCTTGGCCATTCTTCCTGTGGGGGTGGGGTGGTGTGTGTGTGATTTCTCACTTTCCCTCTCTATGTCTCTCTCTGGAGAGTGCACATGCCCTGTGGCAAAACAATTAATAAATAAAGGGACCAGCAGATGGCATGATGGTTATGTTGCTGAACTCCCATGTAGTCAACTGCAGTTCAAGTCTTAGACCCAGTTGCTTAAACTCATACCAGGTATCTGTGCACCCAAGATCCCAAGAGGAGAATGAAGGAAAAGGGATAGCAGAATGGCCATCCCCCCGTGGCGGGGGGTGGGGGGTGTGATTTCTTGCTTTCAATCTCTCTGTCTCTTTCTGTGTCTCTGGTGAGCGCACATGCCCTATGGCGTAAATCTCTCTTAATAAATAAAAATTTGCTAGAAGGTACATGTACTCACCAAAGAGAGACAGAGAGAAAGAGAAAGCACTCCTGATGTGGCATGGTAACACCATAATCCTTTCTCCATCTCTCCTTTCAGGATTTTGAGCATGCATGCGTCTGTACCTGGTGTGTTCCTCAAGTTGCCAGTTTCAAGACTTGAACCACACAGTCAGCCATGCCATCAGCTGTCCCACAACCTTTTATAAATAGAATTAAGAAGACTTCTTTGTTTGTTTTTCTGTTTGTTTGGTTTTTGTTTTTTTGTTTTTTTGTTTTTTTTTGTTTTTGAGAGATTTCTGCTTTAGGGCGAGTGCGCTCACCAGACAGACAGAGAGAAACAGAGAGACAGAAAGCAAGAAATCATCCCCTGGGGGGATGGCCATGCTGCAATCCCTTTTCCTCCATTCTCTCGGGATTTTGGGCACGCACACACATGCGTCCAGCATGAGTTTTAAGCCTCTGGGTTCCGGACGCAAACCGCGGTCAACTACATGGGAGTCGAGCGACATAGCCATTACGCTAACTGCTGGTCCCAAAAAGACTTCTTTAACTTAAGATAGGCATTATTTTTTTTTCTTTTGTTATTTTAGGTTTTTGCCATAGGGTGCACACCAGAGAAAAAGAGAGTGAGGAAAAGTTAGAAAGTATCATTCCATCCCAGGGGGATGGCCATGCCACGATCTCATCTCCTCCACTCTTCTTTTGGAATTTTGGGCATGCATGCACATGTGCCTGGTGTGATTTTAAATCTTCTAGATCTGAGACTCAAACCATTCTAGGCCATGTGGGAGTCTAGCACCTTAATCGCCATGCCACCTGCTGGTACCATAATACAGATTTTTGAAATCAGAACCTAGCAGTAATGATCACACCTGATAGTAAAATACAAGACATATTTATCCAAATTTCATAAATGAATAAATTCAAGATGAGGCTTATTCTTACTGTTCTTTAATATTTGATTCTTAACATTGAAATACAAGGCGTATTTATCCAAATTTTATAAACAATTTTAAGATGAGACTTATTCTTAACAGTTTTTCAGTATTGGATTAGAGATCTTAGTCACTTAATAGGATAATAAAAATAAATAAACAGAATGTATATTTGATAGGAAAAAAATTTCGTCATTATTTACAAATAATATTTTCCCGAGAAAATATTTCCCCACTCATCATCTCCCCAAGAGTAGGCAACATATTTCTTATTTAACAATGTACCCTGAGTATTTAATACTCTCTGAACTTCTAGTAGAAGTTCACATATTTTTTGAATTCGTTCTTTTTGCCATGCAAGACACAGCAAAATGTAGCTATTTACAAGCCAGGAAGAGGGTCCTCATAAGAACCCAGTCATATTAACACCTTAATCTTGAACCTCCAGTCTTCAAAACCATCTAGATTCAACCACAATGCCTGGCTCACCGAGGACATTAATAATTACATCAAAATAAAAGATAAAATAAGTGTTTGCTGTGGCAGATGTGCCCAAAGACTTATTCAAATATGGGAATAATATTTAACAAAGAGAATAAATAAAAATGCCAAGGTAGCAACATATATATATTACATATAAAGGAAGTTGCATAAGACTATTAGCAGGTTTCCCAGCAGGAACTTTGCAGGCCAAGAGAGAATGGTATGATAAACTCAAAGTACTCAAAACATCCTACCAGAAATATCAAACTCAGAAGAAAACCATCCTTCAGAAATGAAAAAGAGATAAAGACTTTCCCAGACAAATGAAAGCTCAAGGAGTTTATTTCTGTTAGACTTCACTTAAACGAAAGCAAAACAGTGTTCACTAGCTTGAAAAGAAAGAATACCAACAACATGAAAGTACAAAAGTCTCTGTAAAGGTCAGAATATAACCAAATTTAAAATAACCTAATATTGTAATGGTGGTACATAAATAACTTTGACCTCTAGTATAAAAGTTAAAAACTTTTTTTTTTTGAGAAGTTTTTGCTACAGGGCGCATGCACTCGCCAGAGACAAAGAGAGACAGAGAGACAGAAAACCAGAAATCACCCCTAGGAGAATGACCATGCCGCAATCCCTTCTCCTCCATTTTCCTTCCGAGATCTTGGGCATGCATGCACACACGCCCAGCGTGAGTTTAAGCCACCAGATCCGGGACCTGAACTGCAGTCCACTACATGGGAATCCAGCGACATAACCATTACGCCAACTGCTGGTCCCTAAAAGTTAAAACCTTAAATATTAAAAATACCTATAGTGGGGCCAGCAGGTGGCATATTGGTTAAGGCACTGAATTCCCACATGGTGACTGTGGTTTGAGTCAGGATTTGTGGCATGCTCTCTCATTCTACCCACCCCCAACCTCTGATGAGTACATGCACTATGTAGCAAACTTTAAAAAAATAATGATAAATAAAATATTTTTTAATTTAAAAATACATATAGCTACAATAACTTGTTAATGTATACAAATTACAAAATATAAATCATGGCACTAGCATAATGTGGGTGGAGGGGAATGTAACATGTACAATTTTTGTACCTGATCAAACTTAACATTGTATTAGATTAATATAGACTGTTATAACCATGAGATGCTTTGCATAATCTTCATGGTAAGCACAAAGAAAAAAGCTATACTTGATAAACAAAGGATAAAGAGCAAAGAACCAAGTCATAACATGACAAAGAAAAAAATAATTCAATCATACAAAGGATAAAGAGCAAAGAACCAAGTCATAACATGACAAAGAAAAATTAGTTCAATCACAGCAAGAGAAGAAATAAAGGAACTACAAAACAGAAAAAAAAAAAACCTTAGAAGTGGAAACTGTAAGTTCTTACTTGTAAAAAATACCCTTGAATAAAAATGAATTAAATTCTCAAATCATTTCAGATGAAATGGCTGAAAGAAAAAATAAAAACCATATATCCATCTATATGTTGTCTAGAAGACTCACTTCAGCTTTAAGGACATGCATAGCCTGAAAGTGAAGGGATAGAAAAGAATATTTCACACAAATGGTAATGAAAAGAGAGCAAGGTAGATATCCTTATGTTAGATAAAATAGACTTTAGGTTAAATGATGTCAGATGAGACAATGAAGGTTATTATAAAATGATAAAAGGCTAAACTCATCAAAATGAGAGAATAATTATAAATACATCTGCATCTAACATTGGAACATCAAAACCTATTAAGTAAATATTAACAAAACTGAAGGGAAAAATAGAATGCAATACAATAATATGACAGACTTCAGTACCCCACTTTCAACAATGGATAGATCATCCAGACAGAATATCAATAAGAAAATAGTGGACTTGAATAATACCATAGACCAAAAAAACCTAACAGACATACATAAAACATTTACAAAAGGAACAGAATACACATAATTTCCAAGTACACACAAAACATTCTTCAAGATACTGCATATGTTAGAATACAAAAAAGTGCTAACAAATTTAAGATTAAAATAATATCAAGTATCTTTTCTAACCAAAATGGTTACAAAACTAGAAGTTAACATAAGGAAAATTGAGATTTACAAATATGTGAAAATTAAATATCATATATTTGAATAATCAATGAATAAAAGAAGAAACCAAAATGGAAACTAAAAAAAATCTGAGACAAACAAAAACGAAAATCAGCATACCAAACATACGTGGTGCAGTGAACACAGTTCTAATAGAAAAGTTTATACCAAAAATTACCTACACTAAGAAAAAAGAAAGGTTGTAAATAACTGACCTAACTTTACACTCCAAGAACTGGAAAAAGAATAAATGAAGCCAAACAGCAGAAATAGAAGAAACAGAAAATAAATGATAAAATTTAGAACAGAAATAACAATAGAAAAGATCAATGAAAGTGAGTTGGTTTTCTAAAAGATAAAATTGACAAACCTTTAGCTAGACTAAGGAAAAAGAAGACTCAAATCCATATAGAGATAAATGACAAGAGCAATAGTTTGAACTATGGTGTTCCTTCAAAATTCACATTAAAACTTAACTCTCAATGCAACAGTATTAAGAAGTGAAGCCTTTAGGTGGTCTATCTTTATGAATGGAATTAGAAGCCCTTATAAAAGGCTTTGATGGACAGAGTTCTCTTTTCTCCTCTCTGTCTCATTCACTACATGAGAACAACAGTGTTCCTTCCCTCTAAGGAAAAGCAACAAAGCATCATCTGAGAAGTAGAAAGCAGACAACAATCCTGCTGATGCCTTTTTTTGGACTTCCCAGCCTCCAAAACCATGAAAAAATACATTTCTATTGTTTATAAATTACCCAGCATGTGACATTTTTGTTAGAGCATCATGAACAGACTAAAACAAGAAGATATTACAATTGATACCACAGAAATACAAAGGATCATAAGAAAATACCATAAAACTTAGATAAAACTTAGATAGAAATGGATACTTTCCTATTATATATATATATTACATATTATATATATTAAATGGATATATATATACACACACTCACACACATACATATATATATATATATACACACATATATATATATGTGTGTGTATATATATATAAAACATCTTTTTTTAAATGTACCATTTAAAAAATAGAAAATAGAAAAATAGAAAATCTAAACAAATCAACTACGAATAAGGAAATTGAACCAGTAATTGAAATGTAATAACAAAGGCAAAGCCTATGGCTTCACTACTGAGTTCTTCTCAACATTTGCAGAAGAATTCATGCCAATCCTTCACAAAATCTTCCTAAGAATTGAAGAAGAGGTATTACTATTACCTTTACATTGATTTTACCAGACCACATTATCCTGTTATTAAAGCCAGACAATGACACTATAACAAAAGAAAATTATAGGACCATGTCCCTGATGAACACAGAAGCAAAATTCCTAAATGAAATATTAGCATATTAACAAATGAAATTCAATATCACATTAAAAGGTCATATACCATGTTCAAGTTGGATTTATCTCTGATATGTGAGAAAGTTTCAGCAAAACCAGATTAATTGATGTGATATACCACAAAAAGAAAGGAAAGCCAAAGAAAATCATATGATCATTTCAGTAGATGTAGATGCAAAAAAAGGAAATAAATAAATTGACAAAACTCGATATGCTTTTTTTTTGGGGGGGGGGGAGAGCTTTTTGCTACAGGGTGCGTGTGCTCACCATGAAGACAGAGAGAGACAGAGAACAGAAAGCGAGAAATTACCCCCCAGGGGGTATGGCCACGTCACAATCCCTTCTCCTCCATTCTCCTCTTAGGATCTCGGGCAAGTATACACACACACACACACACACACACACACACACACACACACATTCGGTGTGAGTTTAAGCCACCAGGTCCAGGGCTTGAACTGTGGTCGACTACATGGGAGTCCAGCAACATAGCCATTACATCAACTGCTAGTTCCTAAAAATGTTTTTATAATTAAAAACTTTCATCAAGTTCAATATAGCAGAAGTATACTTAACATAATAAAGGCCATATACAACAAATCCACAGTAAATATCACACTCAACAATGAAAAGCTGAAACCTTTTCTTCCGAGATGAGGAGTGAAACAAGGATGCCTGCTCTCAGTACTTCCATTTAATATAGTACTGGAAGTCCATTACACACACACATACACAAATAAGTCATTCAAACCAGAAAAGAAGAAATAAAATTTTCTGCAGATGACATAATATTATATAAAGAACTCCCTAAAGATGCCTCCAAAATCTATTAGAACTAATAAACAAATTCAGTAGTTACACAAGATTAATAAAAATATGAATTTCTATACACTGATGACAATTTACCAGAAAAAGAAACTAAGATAACACTTTGATTTACAATTACATAAAAAAATATTTAAGAATAAATTCACCCTACAAGATGAAAGATTTATGTGCTGGAACTATAAAACATTGATAGAAAGAGACAGAAGGAGATACAAGAGAAAGCTATCTTATGTTCATGAACTGAAAGATTGTTAGAACTCAAAATGATCTAGAGCTTTTTTTTTTTTTTTTTTG
>NW_006159776.1:1952940-1965213 GCF_000334495.1 Tupaia belangeri chinensis | reverse complement strand
GGGGGGTGTCCATGCTGCAATCCCTTCTCCTCCGTTCTCCTCTTGGGATCTTGGGCACGCACGCACACGCACCCAGCATGAGTTTTAAGCCACTGGGTCCGGGACGTGAACTGCAGTCGACTACATAGGAGTCCAGCTACATAGCCATTACTCTAATTGCTGGTCCCAATCTAGAGCTTTAATGCAATTCCTATCAAAATTCAAGTGGCACTTTTCACATGTTTAGAAAAACAAACATGTTTTTGGATGTTTGTGGAATCACAAAAGATCCCAAAAAGCCAAAACAACCTTGAACAAGAATGTAGCCAAAGACATCACATTTTCTGATTTCAAAATATAGTACAAAACTAAATTAATCAAAAGAATATGGTACTGGCATAAAAATAGACTTGTGCCCAACAAACAGTCTGGAAATAAAACCATGTATTTACAGTCAACTGATCTTTGACAAGAATACCAAGAAGACACAATAGAAAAAAGATGGTCTCTCCAATAAATGGTTTTAGAAAAACTGGATAATCATATTCAAAAGAATTAAGCTGTACCTTTACCTCTCACATGTATAAAAAATCAACTCAACATGGATTAAAAACTTAATCATAAGACTTGAAATAGCAAAACTACTGGAAGAAAAAACAGAGGACAAGCTTCTTGACAGAAGTGCCTGGGTAATAATTCAAAAATCAAAGGCAACAAAAGCAAAAATAGACAAATGGTATTGCATCAAACTAAAAAGCTTCTGAACAAAAAAAGGAAACAATCAAAAGAATGAAGAGACAACCTACAGAATCAAAGGAAATATTTGCAAACTCTACATCTGATGATGAGTTATCATGCAGATGTAGATATGTATCTTGTGTATTAATTTCAGTTTCTGTCAAATAGTCCACAATGCATATCCTACACATTTTCTGTGTCCATTTCTCTGACGAATTTCTTTCTTTCTTATTTTCTGGTATTACACACAACCCTGCAGTCCATATTGTTGTCCATGTCTCCTTATGGTCCTATATCAGAATTTCTTTGGGAAATATTCTAATGGGTAGAAATTAGGAGCCAGGGATATATGGAAAATGATCATATAATGCATTATGCAAACTTTTGAGAGCAAACTGGAGGTGCTAATGAATCTGTGAGGTAGAGAGACAGTAGGCATAAACCAGGATGCCAATAACCAGGAAGACGAGAATACATCATCACTCTAGATAAGTATATATTCGATTTAACTGTGAGATTGCCCTTCAGTGACTACATCAAATTACAAGGTCAGTGGAAATGGAGAAAGATTCTTCTTGTTTCACACCACTGACAATATTTGATTTTGTCCAGCTTTCAATATTTGCATTTTCAGCATATTGTTGGCTATCTTATTGTTATCTTTTATTTCTTGCTGTTTTATTTACATTTCTCTAATTATTAATAAGTTTAAACCTTTTCTGAGAGATTTTTGCTATAGGGCGTGTGCACTCACTATAGAGACAGAGAGAGACAAAAAGACAGAAAGTGAGAAATCACCCCCCATGGGGGATGCCCATGTTGTAATCCCTTCTTCTCCATTTTTCTCTCTGGATTTTGGGCACATATGCACACATGCCAGTGTGAAGTTTAAGTCGCCAAGTCTGGGATTCAAATCACAGTTGACTATGTGGGAGTCCAGTGAAATAACCGTTTAGCCATCTGCTGGTTTCAATAAGTTTTAACTGTTTTCATGTATTCTTAGCCATTTAGATTTCCTGTTATGCAAATCTTTGATTTGCTTGCATCTTTTCTTCTTGGACCATTTATCTTTTCTTCTTGAACCACTTATCTTTTCTTTTCTTGTTATATTTCAAGAGTTTTTCTGTACTATAGATAACACTAACATTGTGGAAGATAGAGAAAGAATGGATAAGTACTACCTGACTTAATGTGGATAAAGCTACTATATAAACCAATTATAGGCAAACAAATCATGTTTCCTATCCGTGGAAAGACTCTGGTTGAGGGTACAAGTCTGGAGGCATTAGTAGGGGTCAAAGCAGAAGAGAGGAAAATTTGTTGAAAAGTTGTGAAAGTTATGAAAAGTGGAGTTCTTTCTTCAACTCATGTAGCTGACTAGTCATTTCTCTTCCACCTTCGGTGAAAGATATGCTTTCTGAATCAGTATCCTCAGTAAATAAAGGGGACAAGAAACCCTCCTGAAAACAGAACTAAGTGGAAGATGCTTATTGAACTGTAAAACTTACTTGCCCAGCTCTCATAAAGTTGACATCCAGATTTTAACTAGATTGCAGAATTCAACTGCCACGAATACATTTGGTCCATAAGCAACATCTCAGAGATTCTGACATTTGGAGAATCAAACTAAAAAAAAAAAAAAAAAAAAAAAAGTTCAAAAGTTCACAGTTTCTTATCTAATAGAAACTACCACTGTTTTATAACAATAATAACCCATATTCCTTTTTTTAAAAAAAAGTTTTTTGCTTTAGGGCACATGCTTTCAGCAGAGAGAATGACAGAGATGGAGACGATGAGAGGGAAAAGTGAGATATCACACCCCAGGGGAATGGTCACCACGATACAATCTCTTCTCCTCCATTTTTCTATCTTTTCTTTTAGTAGCATAGTTTTAATAGATGCTTAAAATTATTGTCTATTAATTCTAATATCTGAATATTCTGAGGGTTAGTTCCTATTGATTATCCTTAATCATGGGTTAAAAATGATCTTTTCTTTGGTTGTTGAGCAATTTTGGATTATATTCTGGACTTTATGAATGCATATTATAGAGACTGGGTTTCTCTATGTTACTCCACACATCTGAGTTCCTTAAACAGGCAGCTGACTTGGCCTCAAAGAGAAAATTCTTATCTCCTGGGCAGTGACTCAAATCTTAATTCAGTAATCTAGCCTTGGCTAGGCTGCTCATAGTCTGTTTTGTGCATGTTTAGTTCTAGGATGAACTAGAGATCTTCACAGAGTTGTGTGCAGAATTTGTGGTTCCCTCTCTGGTTCTCTCCTTTCCAGTATTCAGCCTACCCCTCACTTCCTAGCAGCAGTGATTGCTCTCAATTCTTAATTCTGTCTTCTGGTTCTCCAGGGAAGATTAATTTCAGCATTTATATCTGAGTTTTAGGCAGTCTGAATAGCATAGACTACAGCCACTCTTATGTCTAAAATGGACACACACACAAACACACACATTACCAAGTCTTACTCCCTTTGTCCAAATATGAACTTTCTTTCAAATGTACTTTTATTTCATTAGTATCTAGATAGCTATTTTTGTAATTTTATTTAGGAGCTTGTAGTTGTTATCTTCAGAACAATTATTCTGATATGAGCTTACTTGGCCATTACCAGAAGCAAGACCCCTAGGACTATATAGATGATTACTTTTCCCTTCTACAAAGTTAAAAAAAAAGTTTTTCCTTAAGATGTGATACTTCTCAAGCACATATCAAAGAAGCCATATTTCTCAGAATTTCAATCCTTCTTTCTGAACATATTTGAGGAATGTTTCTATAAAATGTACTCCTGGAATCTAGAACCATCTACTTAGCTTCAAGCATACACAGAAAACTGCACCTGAGCTCACATTGAACAAGATTACAAGGTAATAGGGGACCACAGCACCAAGACACCGATTAAGTATGAGGAAAGGAAGGAATTTATCTTTTAAGTGGCTGATGGAGACCACAAACAGAGGCACTGACCATAGGTAGCTGAATGCAGGCCCTACACCTTCTCCTTAAATCTGAATAAGAATCAGTGACTAGGTGGACTGATCTCATATAACCGCTGGGTGGCTTTCCAGCTTGCACTACTTGTGCTTAGCAACAATCACTCATCTCTGATTCCCTGGCACAAGGGAATGTTCTACTTTGCAGCCAAGAGGTATTTGTGAAGATCACCATATGCCTTTTGATCTTGAAATGATGTTAGAACTTCTACATTTCAAGGCTAGCTTCAAGGCCAGCAGGTGGATGGTGGTTAAAGCACTGGACTCCCGGATGGCTGACCCTGACTGAGGCCCAATCCAGCAGCTTAAAAATCACACTAGACATGTGTGCATGCATGCCAAAATCCCTGAAGGAGAATGGCTGAGAAGCAACTGCTACATGGCCATCCTCTCTTGCAGGGATGATTTCTCACTTTCCCTCCCTTTATCTCACTGTCTCTGGCAAGTGCATGCACCCTATGGCAAAAAAATTAAATGAATTAATTAATTCATTCATTAAAAACCTTATATACTTCAACCCTTCATTTTATTTACCAAAAACTCAAGAGTTCAGGATAGGAAAGAACCCCTAAGATAAGACAGGAAGGGATAGGACTACTATTAGAATGCAATTGAGCTGATTTCCATTCTTGCAATCTGAGTCTCACCTTGCACATTCAGTATTTCAGAGACACTGTGCTATATAGAAATCCTCAGCCTTTCTCAAGGTTAGACCTTAGAGTGTTCTGAGTGGAAGAAAACAGACTGCTCAGTGATGTGATCGCAATCTCTTGAATTCAGTAATATGACAGTGTGATCATTGCATTTAATGGTTGGCTGCTTTCCAAAATCTGGTTGGCAAGCTAGGACATGAGGTCTTTCTTGTGACTCTGCTCTTCCTCCTCACTTTCTCACCCTCTTCCTGTTACCATCCTTGTGACTCTGTGTTCTCACTTCATGTGTGTGCCACAGATTCAGGTACAAAATGATTAGTCAAGAATGTAAATCAAATAGCAAAAAATAATTGGGTAGGCTAAAGTTAGGTCCAGCTTATAAACTTCATTCCCTATGAAGTGTTTGGTTTTTCATATAAAATTATTTCAGTCATTCAGTTGCTGTCTAAAAAAATAAGAACATATTCTTTCTCATCTGCCTTTCTCCATTACACTACAAGAAATGGAACTGACGCATTCGATTTGAAGAGAAATCTCCATTTTCAGAAAACTCTTCTTAAGACCTAGCTACCAACTCAGGCAAAGTCTGAAGTCTGGTGGGACTTCAAAGTTCTCAGCATGGAAAAGTCAGAGTAGATGTAATTTCCCATTTTAAGGGTTGGCAGGGGTAAAAAAAAGTAAAACCTGCCTGTCTTCAATAGCCTGTAAGATCTCTCTTGTCTCCAGGCAGGAGAGATTCCTTAGGTGTTACCCACTTTATCATAGCATTCCACATCTCTCCTTTTATCTTGTGCCCTTCTCCTCTTTCCAAGATCATAAATCAACAGAGACAGTTCTTCATTCTTCTTTGAAAGAGAAGGGGGAGGAAGTCTAGACTTCTCCTATTCCATGGCAGAGTGAACAACCTGATAAATTTAACTATCTGCTTCTCAGGTAAAACCTGAAAATAGTTCAAAGCTTGAGTGGGCAATCTGTAGCCAAGGAACCTCTGCAGCATTAATCCAAAGATTTTTGGCATTCCTCTCCACTGCAACACTAGGAAGGAAGTCTGTGTGGGAAAATGGCAGATTGGTTCAAGAGTCTTCAGATTCCAGAGAGAGGTCAGAGTCAAATCCAAGAGTGTGTGACAGCTGAAATTGTCCATGATTTACTAATTGCTGAAGGCAGCGACCCGGTCATAAAGAGCAAAGGCCAGAGGGAAGGCTTGGTACCCATTGCTGGCATTAGATTTCTGTCTAGAGGAGGAGAAGAGAGCAGAAAACTGAAGAACATTTGGAACTAATTAGAAGGAATGAGGAAACTTGAGACTAAGATGTGGGGGTGGGGTGAGGGCTGTACTATTCCTTAAAATAAGTTGGCCAACTTCACCAAAGACTGCTTCTCCTTATCTTTCTTGTCCTCAACATAACTTATGCAGAGCTGATTAAAGCACAGTTTCATCTTTTAACTTCCTGGAAAATTAAGAATCTTATCTGAAGAATAATACAGCTTTAGAATATAAAAGGAATCCATTGATATTGTTACATTTTCCTCAAGGATGGTCTGGACCTTAGATGTGATGTCAGGTCCTGTCTTGTGGTGCCAGACAGATGATATTTAAATCTTCACTCCATTACTTGCCTGTTATGGGACCCTGAGAAAGTTAGGTATCTACACTTAGCTGCTGTCTCATCTGTAAGAATTAGCCAGTACCACTTGCTTGATAGAGCTGACATGAGGGTAAAAGGAGATAACATTCACAAAGGCTCTCCACCCATGAGTCTAGGCACATAGCTGTGCTCATTTAATTAGAAGTCCCCTTTCTTTATGCCTTCTCCATAAGCATTACAAATATAGTAAGTTATTTTTATCCATCTGTCATTTCAGAAATCAAAGCATACAACAAAATGATAGCATTTAAAACAATGTGGTATTGTCTCAAAACTAGGGGTACAGATCAATGATATAGACTGAGAGTCCAAAAAATGACCTGTTTGATACATAGAAATAAATTCAAGTTCAATTAAAGACTCAAATTTGGAGAAATGACATTAATTTTATGCCAAGATAATGAAACCATAGGGTTGAAAAGATTTTCTTAAAATTAGTTATGCAATACAAATAAAAAGGGCAAGAGTGAGTTGGAATACTTAAAGGTAAAACTTCTCTATGGCAAAGGTATCATAAACAGAGACAAAGACAAGAAATGATCTTTCATTTCTATAAGATATTTAGATACAAGGGAAATTAAAGATAAGAATCTAAGAGTTTAAAATAATACATTTACCTATATTAACATCAATCAATCACAAAACTCTTCAAACTTGTATTTTTTATTTCTATATCTAGATAATGAGTTAAAATATAAAGAATTTGAAGATTCTTTTATCAGACAAATTTATTATAGAGTATGTTGCTTGTATTAGTGGGGGGACACCCTCAGTAAGGAAACTGGTTTTCAGAAGACTATTTTGGGGGTTTTAAAGTTTATTCATTCATTTCTTCCATGAATAGAGAGATAGAACAATAAGATCTTGATGTCTTCATCCACCCTCAACTTCAGTCAGGCTGGATCTTGAGCACAAGCATGCCCAAAGTATTCAGAGAGGTCTCCAGAGATAAACCCAAAACCTCCTGTAGGGTTACCTTGGCAGAGCACTGTGCTTTTCCACTGCACCACCATCTGACTCCCAGAATATTATGGTTCAATCTAAAATGTTCTAAATGTTTTTAATGATAACTCATTTATGTATTATTTGCATAAATTTAAAAATAAATATATGTACACTTGAAAAATATAAAAAGCAAACATGCTAAAAATGTTGGCAGTAACTGATTTTGGGGGAAGAGTAGATAATGGCAGATTATTAGTTTTTTCTTTATACATATCTATAATTTTAAAAAACTTTCTAAATAGAAAAGTAGTCACCATTATTCTATGATACTAATAGAAAACAAGTTTCTGGTACTAGATAGCAAGTTAAACTGGGTATAAAAAAATGTACTTACCTAGATCTTTGAAAATTATTTTTGTAAATGACTCACATTCTGAATTATATTCAAGGTGAGTACATTACAGTTTATAGAATGTTATAGTTTTGTAAGCACAATATATTTATCTCTTGTATTAACCCTGTGAAGTAGATATTATTATCTCCACTTATAGATAAGGAAACTGAGTTTCTAAGAAAGTAGGCAATTTGCCAAGTTCACTGTTACAAGGTCACAGAGCTGATAGCCCAACACATATCTTCGGACATCAAAGTTGAAGTTTCTTCTGCTATACTAGAGCTACAGCTTCTTCTTCTTCTTTTTTTTAAATAAACTATCATTCTGCTTCACTACTAAACAAATTTGAAATCTGAGGAAGAGAGGAATTAAATAGGTTTTTAAAGTATATAGACATTTTATTGGCATACATGCATCTAAATATAAGACTTAAACCAACCTATTTGGAAGAAAAATATTAGTGGTTTTGGTCCAAAAAAGGCTAGTGTGTAGGACAACTCTTTTAACACACATACAAAAAATCCTTTGTTCAAATTTGACATTATTACATAGTGTGACCAAGGAATATGAAATTCCATAGACCCACTGTGTTGGTCAGAACCGTATTAGCAGGATACTTGACTCAACCTAGTTTAACACAATACCTTATTGCCTTACCTAACTAGTTTCAGGCATATCTGCATCCAGTGGTTCAAAAAATATTACTATCTTTTTCTCTTTTCTCTATGGTACCTTCATTTTTAAGTAAGCTTGAGGCAAGTGGCGATAACTTTCAAGTTCTCCATGTTTTCATGTATATATTTTCTCCCAATTTCAAGAAGGAAAAAGATCCATTGTCCCTCAGTGTGAATTCTTCAGAAATAAGTTGGCCACACCATACCACAGCAATCTCTGCTGCTAGTTGGACTGGTCAGTCCTGTATCTTCAGCGCAGGAGGGATGGATTCAATCTCATTCAAATCCAAGGGACTGATTGGATTATTATAGAATGGGTGAAGGTCAAATAAAAAGCATATGTCCATAATGTCACTAGTTTGAAAATGTTCATGTGTGATTACTGGAAGACTAGTAGGCTAACTTATGAAGAGGGGTGACATTAATAAAGGGTTCTCCTGGGGTTTAAATAGAGGTTGGAGAGAAAATGTACCTAACTTGGCATCTGTATAGAAGGTATCTTCTAAGATTTTATTCCTAAGTAAGTAATCAAAGGAACAGTTATTCTGTATTGCCTATGTCACCACATTCCAGAGACTTTACAAATTAGCAGGTCTGACCCAACAACATAGTAATCCTGTTGAGTATGGAATAGAATTGTTAGCCTGTCTCAAAATTATTGTCCTTTTAAAGTTTACTAAAAATCAGGACTTTCAGTAGAGGCTGTGTGACCTGGGAGTCATAACAATAATAAAAACTAAAATAACTAACATTTATCGCATGCTGACCAAGTAGTCAAGTAAATGCTTAACATACATTTTTCATTAACTTTTACCAGAACTAGGTATTATTTACTAGGTATTAATTTTTACCAGAAGTAGGTATTATTATCATCTCCATTTTACAGATTCGAAGAAGCAGATGTAGCGAAGCCAAATAATTTGCCCAAGGTAAAGCAAATGACGTCTGGACTCCCCTTTCCAGTGTGTCTGATTCCAGAGCCTGTGCTCTTAACCATGCATTGTTCTTTCTCATACTGCCCCACTTGGCCTCATAATGCCCTGAGGAGAAGGCTCAACATGAAATAGCATTTGGCTGCATTCCAATCAGTCAACACATTCATCACTAGACACACAAAGAGTGCAGGTAGGTTGGATCCTCTGGGCTGAACAAAACAATACAAACACATGCACTGACCTCTAACTTGATTTGAAGATTTAGCAACTGCATCTTGAAGACTTTTCTAACATCTCAGCTGCTGTATTTAAATGAGATCTCTGGTTGATGGGGGCAAGAGGGATCAAAGAGAATTTATCTTTCTAGATTCCTTTTATTTTTTTTAAATGTTGTTTAACCATAATGATTCTGGAGCTATTTCTCATTGGAAAAATTATGGAACTGTGTGCTCATTCAGAGAAGTGTTGAGATGCTGGGCACAGATGGCTTTAATTATTTGGGCAGCCATTGACAGATGTGATGGTCTAGGTTTCTGCTGCCGTGGACAGGTGTAAGCTATAGGATTTACCCAGAGGGACTTGTGGAGAGCCAGAATTGGATGAAGCCCTGTGATGGCCCCTTATTTTGTCTTAATCCACCCCTAGGTACATAGTTATCATATTTCTTTGCCTCAAGGCATGGTCAAGTCAGTCAAATCTATCAAACCAAGTTTTGTGTGCAGAAAAGAAAATCTCAAAGAAACACATTGTTAGCAATTGGTCTCAAACTCTGCCCAGTGTTTTTACTCAGAAGCCTTTCTTTCCATTAATTAGGGCATAATCAAAAGAATATATGCTTATATTTCTCCTGCTGGGTGAAAATAAGTACATTTCTTCAACCATAGTCCACACAAATAATTTCGAAGAATTAAATGCCAACCTGTGAAATTTTTTCATTATTTTGCTGAACAAGGATTTATTGAGCAGTAATGCAGAATAGATAGATAGGATCCTTGCTCTTAAGGAGCTAATGAGAATATTGAGAGGAGGTTTCAGACCATTCAGATGGTAAGAGTAGGTGAGTCAGCACTTACTCTGTTGTACTTTGTGGGTTCTGGGAATGCAGTGGCAATCAAAGTAGTTCTTTTCCCTGTGAAACTTCCATTCTAATTGGGAGACAGACAATAAAACTCATCTTTTTGTCTACATGTGTGCAGAATCATACACACACACACATATATATAAATATATGTACACATGTCTACACATACCATGTATGTGTGTGTGCTTATATACATATAGCTATACATACATGCGTGCATATATACATGTGTGTGTGTATATATATATATATATATAATTTGTTGTGGATCTAGTATACTGATTATTATAACAAATCATATCTAAGGAATGTGCCTAACTATGCATGTAATTTCAATAGAAACTTTGCAGAGGAAATAGTATTTAAACTGGGCTGCATACGACAAGAGGTGGATTACCAAGTGAAACAGTAGGAACTCCAGACCTTCCTGTTCTTTGTTCACAAAAGCAGAGTAATAACTTAGTACCTATGATTAGTTGTGTCTCCCTCACCCCAAAACTTAATGTTGTACATCTAAACCCCAAAACCTCAGGATGTAACTATATTTGGAAAGAAGGTCTTTTAAAAGGTAATTATTTTAAAATAAGCCTATTAGGGTGAGATGCCAATCCATTATCACTAGTGTCCTAATAAGAAGAGGCAGAGAGGTGGTGTGGTGGTTAAGGGCACTGGCTGACTGTGGTTCAAATTCCAGACCTCATTGTCCCTCTCTCTCTCTCTCTCTCTCTCTTAATCTGTCTCTCTCTCCCGCTCTGTTCCTCTCTGGTCAAAATAAAATAAAATAAATACATAAGTAAAGTCAAATAAAATAATTCTTAAAAAGAAAAAAATATATAGCTATACATACATGCGTGCATATATATACATGCGTGCGTATATATATATATGTGTGTATATATATATATATATATAATTTGTTGTGGATCTAGTATACTGATTATTATAACAAATCATATCTAAGGAATGTGCCTAACTATGCATGTAATTTCAATAGAAACTTTGCAGAGGAAATAGTATTTAAACTGGGCTGCATACGACAAGAGGTGGATTACCAAGTGAAACAGTAGGAACTCCAGACCTTCCTGTTCTTTGTTCACAAAAGCAGAGTAATAACTTAGTACCTATGATTAGTTGTGTCTCCCTCACCCCAAAACTTAATGTTGTACATCTAAACCCCAAAACCTCAGGATGTAACTATATTTGGAAAGAAGGTCTTTTAAAAGGTAATTATTTTAAAATAAGCCTATTAGGGTGAGATGCCAATCCATTATCACTAGTGTCCTAATAAGAAGAGGCAGAGAGGTGGTGTGGTGGTTAAGGGCACTGGCTGACTGTGGTTCAAATTCCAGACCTCATTGTCCCTCTCTCTCTCTCTCTCTCTCTCTTAATCTGTCTCTCTCTCCCGCTCTGTTCCTCTCTGGTCAAAATAAAATAAAATAAATACATAAGTAAAGTCAAATAAAATAATTCTTAAAAAGAAAAAAGAGGAAGAGGCAGAGATACCAGGGAAACCCTCTCACATAGAAAAGGCCAAGTGAGGATGCAGACAGGTCACCACCATAGAATGTAAACTGGTTCAGCCACTGTGGAGAACAATATGGAGGTTCCTCAAAGATCTACAAATAGAATTACCATTTGATCCAGCAATCCCACTTCTGGGTATCTACCCAAGGGATAGGAGAACATTCAGTCAGAAAAGTGCTCGCACATCAATGTTTATTGCAGCATTATTCACGATTGCCAAGACATGGAACCAATCTAAATGTCCACAAACTGATGAATGGATTGGAAAAGTGTGGCATATATACTCTGTGGAATACTACTCAGCCATAAAAACTAACAAGACCCTGGCATTTGATAGAAAGTGGTCAGATATGGAGGCTCTATTGCTGAGTGAAGTAAGCCAGGCTATGAAAAAAAGATATTGTATGTATCCACTTAATATATACCGACTATCCACACTGAATGGTAGAGAGCGAAATACTGGAGGACAGAAAAGCAGTGAAAATACTTAACGAGAATAAGACAGTGTGGAATGGGGCGGGGGGGAGAAGAGAAAAGGATAAAGATAGCAAGAGAACAAATAGAGAGGCATGACATTAGTGGGACACAGATATGGCTTATTACCTATTGACGATGACATGTATAGTATTCTTAAGTGGATTGGTCTGAGAAGTATTTCATGATGGGCAAAGTCTTTTTACAAGCAAAATGAGAAATA